>NW_022199141.1:0-6496 GCF_009176525.2 Contarinia nasturtii
GGCCTCGAATTATGGTTTTGGAGATAAAACCTGAACACCAATTGCTAAAAGATCTTTAACAAACGCTAAGCCCATACTCTTCTCTCGTCCACCGCCGACGACAACAAAACTTTGCTCTTCGAAATTCATTTTGCAACTAAATGTTTTGAATTCAGTTTTTTTTTTTTTTGTTTTCAAATTTAATCAGTCCAATGACTTTTTTTAATATGCTATCGCCTTTTATGGCTCACATACGCTAGATTATTTAATTAGTGCTCGAAAGTATGTTGAAGTGCGTTGTCAATGGAAACGCTTGATATATTTGAAGGAACGCTGATAACACCAAATCTAATTACAATGATCACACTCGATTCACGTTCATTGCGGTTTATTTGTGGAGATACTCTTGAACATGATGTCATCTTGTTTATATCGATTAGTGGGATGGAAAAGAAAGCACTTTTGGGTCAGAGCATGAAATCGGTACTCACGAACTGTGCGCTACCATCTCTGTGTTTGATTATTATCGCTTAACGTTTATGTGTTTTTTTGGGTATGAATGCTGCACTAATACGAACTCAGGTGCGGCTCTTGGCGCCACTTAGGTAATACGCTTGCTAAGCAGGTTCTTCTCAAGTTCAATTGTTCAAATTCAGCTTGACTTATTTTTTGCCAGGTGGCCTTTTATTTATTCAATTTGTTCTTAATTAATTATTTCTCTATTTGCTTCCCAAACAATCTATACTAAAAAATCATCAACTGTTTATTTATTTATGTGGCGCTCATTTATTTTAATCGGGATTTGGTGGTTCTGTCAATATTGTTCCAAAAAGAACAAATTTAAAAATAATTTGCACAAATGTCTGGCAAAATTGTGGCCAATTAATATTCCTGTTTGAATTTGTGCGGAATTTTTTCATCAAAACATCCGAATATCGATGTATTTACACAAATGACACGAAAATCTTGTGCAAATTCTGTATAAAATCTCAATGGACTATTGAAGAAATCGATCAGTTTAGTTTGGATCGTTAAGCATTTAAATTGGAAGAGATCAATATGAAGTTTTGTATCTGGGTATTAATTGGTATCGTCGCTGTTGTTAGAGCTGAACCTTTACTTAGTTTGCAAATTGGAAGCCAAACACGTTTATCAGGTGTACCGGGGTTATTCAAACTACTTGACGATTTGTTGGACCTTGATGATGAAAATGACATCGGCTGGGGTAGTGATAACTGCTGGAGTTGAACGAGCATTTCAAACAACGGTACCTCTGAAGGAAGCTGATTGATTGGCACCGAAGTAATAAATAACAAATAAATTGATGAACGAATTGTAATGATCAGTTTTCGGATTTTGTGATATTATACTTATCAAAAAGAACTCTTCAAAATTCACTATGAGTGAACATTTTCGTTCGTACAAACAAATATTGACATCTCTAGTACCTCGGGCTCAATTGAATGTAAAACAAATGGAATTTTTATCAAAAATATTTATTTGGATTATTAAAAAGATAAGAAAGTGTTCATATTCGAGTTAATTGATAAAAACAAAAATTCGATTTAAAAATTTATTTTGCGACGGAAATTTCTGTACAATTTTCCAAAAACTATGAATTATACAATACGATGAACATATGATGATTTTCGTTGAATGTTAACCCATTTGCAATTTTCGTTTAAATGATTTTCGTTCACATCATTGGTAATAATGAAGATGGTGATCATGCATCGTCCTTCAGCCAGTGCCGCCATTTCTTTATAATCATTTGCATCGACGTTCAAATCAAGTGAATAAATCTGTAGTGTTGTTAATTTCTTTCCCCATGTCAATATTCGTATAATACCTTGTGCTGTAAAATCTTCAACGATAATTGATAAATATTCCAATGATGACATTTTGGCCATTTCTATAGCGTGAGCTTCGGAAAGTGTTGGTACAATCAAGGCCAAATGTTTCAACGTCTTCAGTTTGGCTACGGCATCTACGCAATCGTCATCGGCACCCTCAAGTACAAGCTTTTCAAGTGGTACATTCTGTTTAACCATTAAATTGATTAATGTTCTCGCTGAATAATGGCGACCAATCAAACTCAACGCTTTCAATTTTCGTAATTTTACCAAAAACAAAATGTTGTTTTCAAATTCAATGCCTTTACCCTTACTCGTTGCGAACGTGAATTCGGTTAAATCTGGCACATGAGCCACAAGTTCCGGCAGGACATGGCTTGTGATTTCTTGGCAACAATTTATTTTCAATTTATTAATTTGTGGATTCATTTCCAAGAAATTTAGCAGAGCTTGGTTATCCATGCGTTTCATGTCGAAAAATTCAACATTCGTCAATGCTGGCACATGACGAAACATCCAACCGGAATTTAACACAGTTACTCGTCTCAGAATCAATTCTTTTAGCTTCGAATTTAAATTGAAATTGAATAATCTGCCATAGTTTATTTCCAATCGTTCCAATGACTTAAATTCACTTTGGAACCAAATCACATTGGTAGAATTGATATTGAATTTTCCATTTGGAGCTCTTTTGATCCGTGAACTTCCACCGTGAATTACAAACTCGGTTAATGTATGACGACAGTATTTTGCAATCATTTTTAATGCATTTCTTCCGTAAGTTTGGTAATCTTTGCAATTCAACCATTTGATCGAACGAATCTGATTACCGAAATTCGGAAAACAAAGTGGTATATTTTCCGCACCAATCGCATTTGGACGTTTTAAATTGTCATCGATGCAAATCTTTTTATACTTTCGGCGAAAGCACATTATGGCGTTTTCTTCATAACGCACACATGTCTCTGATGCACGAATGAAATCACGCAACGTTGGCAACCGCAATAAAACCTCTTGCACACAATCGTCATTAAGTGCATTCATAATGTGACAGCACGAATCTTGGGCTGGTGGAGCTTCCATTGTTTTTGGTTCTTTTAAATGTAGTTCGAACTTCTTTCCACGATATTAATTTTTAAAATATTAAAACAAATTTTGGTCGTTTTTATACTTGAAAAAGATTTCAATTTTTTTCTTTAATCGAAATCGAATTTTTAGCCAGAAAAAATGGTTTTCTCCTCGAAATTGACTTTTTTCACACCTTCCGATTCTACTTTTTACTTTTCTTTTTTTTTTTTCTTTTTTTAACTTTTTTTCTGATTGCTCAACTTCACTTCTTAAGTCTCAATTTTTATCAAAGAAAATCTTTCGAAAAAAAATCAGAATAAATTTGTGTCTTAGAAAAGATGCTTGTGAATTCTCCAAATGTAAGCGGCGATAGCACAAAATCAAATGTGATGAATGCTCGAATGCACCGTAATTTAAGTAAAAAATCCTGACTTCAAACGCTCATTAAGAAATCATACAAAATTACGTTTTTAGAGGACATTGCATACATCTTATTAATTTGGCCTAATTATCTATTCTTAATTATCTATAATTAAGAATTAGAAAAAGACCAGTTATTACTTATTATTAAGAAAAATGTTGGAAATTGTTTCTTTGAGCTGTGATTTTTTTTACCTGCGTAAAATTCATTAACCATTAATTACGTTCTAAAGAAAAAAATCGAAATCATTTCTGAGAAATTTTGCTCGCACATACTATGCATAATTATCTATAATTTGTTGGAGAAAAAACCAACAAATGTTTGACTTAAGGAAAATATATTTCTTAAGATGAAGAAGAAAATGAAGTAAAAGGCGGAAAACAATTTAGTTATTAACTGAGAATCAAACTCAAAATGAAAAAGCATTAAATGATTTGATCATTGAAATGAACTCTTTCTTCCAATGTCTTATACTATGGTAGTATTTACTTGGATGTTATGAAAGTGGATTATTTTATTTTTCAGTTTGATGAAAAGTTTAATAACTTCTCAGAAGAAACCTATAAATCGACTTCAAGAAAGAGTTAATATCAATCATTAGCATCTCTGAACAGAAAAAAACTTGACACCTTCATCAAAATTTTCAACTGTTGCGGAATATTATCCATTTTCTCTCTCTCTCTCTCTCTCTATTTTCAAAACAGATGCACATGTATTATTTTGGTATTTTATTTTTTTAACGATAAGAAATATTATATCTAACGTTAAAATATTATTTGAAAGAGTCCGCAGTAAAATTGTCGCAATACGATACTTCGTAAGCATTTTCTCTTTAAGCATATATCTATTTACATTATCACCAAGTTGGAATGTATTCATAATCAGACAAAGGATAGCATTTCTCGAAATAATAACATGATTAATGATTATTTTTTTATAACATGTGTTATTTGACAAATACCGATATAGATTGAGGAAAACCATTAATTGGAAATTCGTTTGGTATTTTAGTTTTCATTGAAAGAATTTATACTTATAGTATTGAAAATTAGCTATAAATATCATGTCAATAGAGACAAAAATTGAGTTATTTGGCTATAGAAAAATGAGTCGACGTAAATCGAAGTAAATATGCCACGTTTCATGTGGATACATTCTCTTGTAGCCGTAATTGGAGCCGGTTCGGCGGGATTGGTGAGTTTAAAAAATATTCGTGATGGAAAGCACACAGTGGATGTTTTCGATTGGTGGTATATGGTACTATACCGATGAAATCGTAATAGATAAATATGGCAATCCAATCCATAGTCCGATGTATCAAGGACTGACGTAAGTTCACACAAATAAAATGTCCGACTCTGAAAATGACCAACGTCTAAGAAAGGAAAAGAGAGACTCAATCTTCAAATTGAAGATAGTTTTAATAAACTCTTTTACAAAGCCTCAACATCGTTTGACTTTGACACAGCTACACAATCCAGCCATGATGATTTTCCTTCTTTTAAAACAGAACAAACGGGCCGTACCAAGTAATTGAGTTCCCTAAATTTCCGTATCCCAAAACCACAGTATCATATCCACCCCAAAAGGATGTTTTTGCATATATAAAATCGTATGTAAAAAAAATTCAGTTTGGAGCAGCATATAAAGTTCCATGCCAAATCATGCCGTCATGCTAGAATATACTTTCTGAGTGTCGATCACCATTTAATCAGCTGGCGAGAGAATTCTCGAAAATGATTGTGAACAGAGACTATTTCTCAGAGAAAGAGTGCTTTTCCTCACATTTATTGCAGTGAGAAACAGCCGCTGTTGGGAAATGATAGCACCAAGCATTTTGATTACTTGAATGCACCAAATATCGAATCACAAAACGTTTTAACTCTATCGAGGATCGAAACACAATCGACGTCACTAGATCTCAAAGAAATACAAACTTTATCACAGTGCACAAATGAAAATTCATTTTAAAGCTATTCAATGAACGAAGTAGTATAGTTTCCTACCTTTAAAAGCGTCATAAGAGCAATTGGTGTCACTTCAGTCGAATATTTATAATTTTCAATTCATTGTTTTCTATCGGCACGTGTATCAAGTCATGCTATTTCAATTTTTTCCCATTAAATTTTATGGATATTTTTCGGAAATTTTCATAAAATAAATGACAGCACTTGAAAACACGGCATCTGTATGCTCTCAGATACAGTGTTTACAACATGCTTGATTAAAAGCCGTCAATTAATGAATGCTAGAATTTGAAATTCTACAAAAATAATTAATTCAAGAGACAATGTGTTTTTTCCGATTCCAAAGTTACGTTGACTACACAAAACACTTTTTATTCTGAAAATTATTAAAATATTAAAATGAGCTGAACACAAGAAAAATCCAATTAAAATGACGGAAAAAATTATACACCACTTACGTGTGGTCGAAAAATCATTAAATACGCGGCATTTCATGTGTAAATTATCATTCGGTTTGATTCATTCGGAATGAATTTAGTAATTGTTTTGAGTGTTTTGGTTGCGGCCTTGGTAAGTAAAGTGTATTCATTTTGAAAGACGAAATTTTCAACCGAATTTCGACAGACCGTAGCAGCCGTTCCAGATGATCCGACAGACATAACGTCTTTAACGTCATTAAGTAAGAGAATTTCTCTTATACCCTCTCATCTGACTGGAGCTCCAAGTATTAATCTAAATTCGAAGGATTATGTTGAATGGATGAAAAAGTATTTCGAATATAATGTTGTGGTTCAAGTGTAAAAAGTACCTTTACAATATTGTATTTATCATTTGCTTAGATGTTGTAATCGAACCGAATACGATCCGGTGTACGAAAGTCAAAAAGTTTCCCAAAAAATATCACCTGCTTCGAACAAGTAAGGAATGATCTCTATTTAACATTCGGTTTGAAACCATTTTCACGTGGAATTTTAGTGCACTAGACCGGATCATCATTGCGATTAAAGACATACTCACCGATATTTTCCACAGAGCAAGATATACAGATTTGGAATTCGAAATGTAAGATCATTGATCATGTCAAAACATCAAATCGAAGAAATGTCTCTTTTTTGCAGGAACTTCAACAAAATTGCGGTGGCACTGAGAAATCTTATGTAAGTCATTGGGAGATAGATTGCTTCGGAAAGTCACCAACATTTTTTTTT
>NW_022199142.1:0-9258 GCF_009176525.2 Contarinia nasturtii
ATTGTACACACAATGTGTGTAGCTTCACAGAATCGAAGAAAGACCGCACAAAAGAGAATGAAAATATATGCCAGACAAGAAATATATGCCAAATATATGCCAAATACGTGCAGTTATACACATTTATTTGCGCATATTCTAGATATGCGGCATTATATTTCAATATTTGCCTTAAAAGTAGTATACGTTTGAACATAAAAGCCCCCAGAGTATAAGTAATTGTTTCAAAGTATGAATTTCCTTGATTCTTTCAGGCAACAAAGATATTGCAAGACTTCTCATCCAACATGGCGCTAATGTTTATGCACAGGACAAACTTAAATGGACGCCACTCCATGTAACTGCAATACATGGTAATTGTCCAACTAATTTCTCTGGCTCAAACTGTGTTTGAAACCACACAATGTAATCGCACCTTTTCAGTAAGCGCGTTCTTGTCAGGAGCTTAGAGGTGGCTCCTGATAAGCGCGCTCTTCATGCGTGACGATTTCATTCTCTGTTTCAAAATATGAATTCCAAATAATCTTTCAGGTAAATACGATGTGGCTGACATTCTCATTCAAAATGGAACACATATTGATGCACGAGATACTTTGAAATGTACGCCTCTCCATTACACTGCCATAAATGGTAATTGTCCAAAACGAAATCTAGCCATACATTTATGAATTTTTCAACGTGTGTATCTGTGATTAAATTTTCAGGCCATAAGGATGTGGCTGAGCTTCTAATTCAACACCAGGCTAAAGTTAATGCAGAGGAAATAAATAAATGGACACCGCTACATTCTACTGGAAAATTTGGTAATAATTCAAATAATTAATTCAAATTATGAATTTAAATGTTCGTTTGTCATGTCAGGTCATCGGGATGTAGCTGAGCTTCTTATCCTTAACGGGGCCAATATAAGTGCAGAAGAGAGTATAGACCAATGGACACCTCTCCACTTAGCTGTGCAAAACGGTAAAAATACAGGAAAAAACTAGTTGAACCATGCATTTTTTCAATGCATTTATAAATTTTCAGGCAACAAGCATGTGGTTGATCTATTCATTCAAAAAAGTGCTAATGTAAACGCAATAGATAAAGACGAACAAACGCCGTTACATTTAGCTGCCAAGAAAGGTAAGAGTCCAAAAAAGCGAAGCGAAATGTTAATCTTTATGATAGAAAATGTCATTTAAAAAAATAAAAAAATGACAGGTGAAACGATTATTGGCGAGCTTCTCATCGAGCATGGCGCAAATGTAGATGCGGAGAATATACAAAAAAGAACGCCGCTACATTTCGCCACAGAAAAAGGTAATAAAAATGTGGTTGACCTCCTTATCCAAAACGGGGCCAACGTTAGTGCAGAAACAACAGATAAATGGACGCCTCTCCATATCGCTGCAAAATTTGGTAATTATGAAAAAAACCAAGTTGGAACTGTAAACTCCTTTAAATACCCGAATCTATGCTTAACATTTTAGGGAGTAAAGATGTTGCTAACCTTCTTATCAAACAAAAAACTGACATCAATGCAGAAAATATAGATAAATGGACGCCTCTTCATATTACTGCCAAATTTGGTAACGATGAAAAAAAAAAACATCGAACTCTGTGAACTCATTCCAATGTTGTAATGTACATTCCAGGTAATAAAGATATGGCTGAGCTTCTGATTCAAAGCGGTGCCAATATTGAAGCAGAAGATAAAAATCAATGGACACCTCTGCATGTTGCAGCAAAAAATGGTGAAAGACTGAATGAAATTATGAATTCCATTTAATGTTTAATTCTTTGATTTCCAGGTTTCAACGATATTGCCGAACTTCTCATCGAAGAACATACAGCGAATATCAATGCCAAAACTAAAGATGATCAGCGGACAGCTCTCCATATAGCGTCACAGTTTGGTAATTGTGCAAAATAAAGGAATAAAACTATGAACGTTTTTTTTATTCAATATTTTCTTGATTTCAGGTAAAGAAAGTATGGTCAAGCTTCTCATCTGGCACAATGTTGATGTTAATGCAAAGGACGTAAATGAACAAACTCCACTCTATTTAGCCTTACAAAATGGTATGTATAATTCCATTTCTCATTTTAACACAAACATGTTGAGAATTTTCAAACAAATCACGCGTTTCTTCGGACAATTTTAAAACACATTTGATTGTACTGTTTTGAGCCAAAATAATATCAATAATGTCCTTGGATTTCAGGCAATGTAGAGGTAATTAAATTGTTGCTTAAAAATGGAGCATATAAAAATATCAAGGATAAAGATGAAAAATCGCCTGAAGGCATTGCTACAAGATTGGGTAAGTGTGCACCATATAAGTTGTGGAGAAATCAATAAAATGGATTTTGTCTATTGATTTTCAGGTAATCCAAGAATTGTTAATTTATTCAAAGAATTTGGTCTTCTTTGGTCATATTAATAAAATCAAATGCAGATGACCCAAAATACGTTTAATACGTGGAATTTTTTTACATTTATACAATCAGAAGAATCATTCTTTTCGAAACTATGTACCGATTAAAAAAATATTTGACTTTTTCATAATGAGAGAAACATTTTCCCCTATTTTTCAAGTGTAAAAATATTGTACTGTCGCCATAGGTAGACAATGACACCTCAAATAAATAATAATAAAAAAGTAATGAGATGCAAATGAATTATATTATTATTAACAATCATTTTCAAAGATTTTAGTCTAGGTTCACATACGCTACTTGTACGAGGGTTGCTCCATAATTTTTTTTAAAAACATATATAACACAGTTGTTTTTTGTCGAAAATGGTTTTATTGTTTTTCAAAATATTCCCCGAGATGATCGATACACTTTTGCATTCGATGAAACCATTTGTCATAGCATTCGTGCCACTCCGAAACTGATATCTCCAAAACGTGTGTTTTGAACGCTTCAACTGCTTCTTCTGGTGTCGAAAATCGTTGACCACGTAGTTTTTTCTTCACGCTTGGGAACAAAAAAAAGTCATTGGGTGCCAGGTCAGGACTGTACGGTGGATGACCCATCAGTTCGATGTTTTGACCGGTCAAAAATCGAGTAGTTTGAAAAGATGTGTGAGAGCTCGCATTATCGTGATGAAGAATTATTTTGCGACGGTGGTTGTTTTTTCTTATTTCACCAAACACTTCGGGCAAACAAATGGTGGTATACCAATCAGAATTGACGGTCTTACGATCCTCTAGTGGAACGGTTGCCACATGACCACTTCTCCCGAAAAAACAGGCGACCATTCGCTTCGAAGTGCTTCTTGCTCGAACAACTTTCGTTGGGTTATCTTCATTTTGGAAGACCCATACAGTCGACTGCTGTTTCGTTTCGGGCTCATAGGCATATATCCACGATTCGTCACCAGTGACGATTTTATTAACGTCTTTTGAAGCACCACGATTGAATTTCTTGAGCATTTCTTTACACCAACTCACACGAGCCATTTTTTGTTCATCGGTCAATTTATGTGGGATCCAACGAGAGCAAATCTTTTTTACGGCTAAATGTTCATGCAAAATTGTATGTATGCTGTGGGATGAAATGCCCAAAGATGCCTCAATCTCACGGTAGGTCACATGACGATCTTCCATAATCAGTTTTCTGACAGCATCGATGTTTTGTGGCACAACAGCCGATTTTGGACGACCTGTATGAAACTCGTCTTTGAGCGAACTACGACCGCAACGGAATTCTCGGTACCAGTTATAAATTGTCTGAAGGGTTGGTGCTTCATTGCCAAAGGCCAAATGAAGTCGATCGAAACACTGTTGTTGAGATAATTTACTTCGAAAATCGTAGTAAATCATTTTACGAAAATCTTCACGTGTAAAATTCATTTTTTTGTTGAGTCGCAGTTTACCAGTCACTGTAAACAATACAAATAGCGTTCGTACGACAAAAGGTTCAGGGCACGAATACATACCAAAACATCAAACTTTACGAATATGACAATGGTTTACATCGGGCAACACTATAAGTACCATTTTAAAAAAAATTATGGAGCAACCTACGTATGATGCCTGGATTCTCCCATAGTATTTTTTTTTAAATATGGAAAAAATCCCTTTGGATCAAGTGGCCACCGAATTTTAACTCAGGCTTGACTTTTTTATGTAATTGGCAAGACGATAAACGTCCCAACCCAATCAAAAAAATTTAATTTTCAGAGAGTAATATGAATCCAATACAAAATAATTTAAATAAATGAAGTAGTGAGTATCAGACGGACCATTCAGAATTGAGAGGCGAACGTATCGCAACTTACATCTGATCAAAGCTTTGCGAAATATTTCATTTCCAAAGAATATCTCCAATATATTCCCCATAAGGAATTTGTTGGTGGTTAAATAATAATTAATCTAATTTTTTTTCCTGAATAAGCGAAAGTATAGTATTTCAAGTTATTCTAAGTCGAATACAGTTGAATCCGCAAAAATAATAAATTTAAATTCTGTCAGTTGAAAACATGTAATGGTTTAACGTTGAAAATAAAATGAACACATAAGTTGAAATTTAACTGCTTACATCAAATCTGACGTATGCTAAAGCTATTATGGCACAGGATATCACTCTCATTACGCAGCGTTCATTTTAATATTTAGTACACTGCCAACTGACGTGCTATTTACATTCTTTACTTTTCATTGTGTTCAGTCCGAAACGTACGTATTTTTCGTCATTCCTCCGGCGATTTATTAGATTTTAAAATAAAAATTGTTTTAATTCATAACATTTTAGTATTATAATATTATATCTAATACCTGTCACTATATAAAAAAACGTACTTCTTGCTACTGTTAACAAATTGTATCGTTTTCAAGTGGAGAAAAGTAAAATTATAAAAATAAGTGATGGCCAATGTAAATGCTGAATCTGATGTTGAGCTCGAAACAACGGTGGCTGTTCAAGTTGTAACAAAAGACAATGATTCATTTCAATTGGATATTGATAAACTCAAAGAAATACTGGAAACTGACGAAATTAAAGACCGATATGTTGTCGTCGTATCGATTGCTGGAGCATTTCGAAAAGGAAAGAGTTTTCTCTTAAATTTCTTCATCAAATATTTGAACGCACAGGTAATAATAAAAAAGTGCCGTCACTGCATATTTCACTTTTTCAGTAAACTATGATGATAATTTAAAAGGCCTGTCTTGAAATTGTGTGCAATTGTAAATCTATATATCATGTATCTTCATAAACAATTGCATTTACAACAAATGATTTTAGCTCATCAGCAATATTGTTTTTTTTCTTCTTCATAATTCTATTCGCAAAAATGTGCAACATCGACTATAATGCTTTGTGTACAGTGTACACATTTACTTTAAAAAAAAACCGTACTCATACCGCAATATCCATGTTTATTATATAGCGACGTGAGTCGCTGTGTGTATCAACTAACGCATGCGTTTCACACTCATTTTTTTGGCATAGAACCGTTTATTAAGCCAGTATACTGTCCATACTTTTGTAAAAATTGAAAGAGTGGATCAATAAATGGCATTGAAAACGATGAATAATCAAATATTTAAAAGTTTAACACATTGTTGTGTCTTTAACAGTACAAACGACGTGATGTCACAGAATGGTTATACGAGACTGCTCATAACGGTGCATTTGGTGGATTTGCATCCAAAAGCGGTCGAAAACCGATCACGTCGGGAATTTGGATGTGGCGCGAAATATTCACCCATGAATTGGCGAACGGTGATAAGATTGCAATAATTCTAATAGATACACAGGGCATTTTCGATCATCAAAGCACCCCAAAAGAATCTACAACAATTTTTGCACTGAGTACAATGCTTTCATCGGTTCAGTGCTACAATTTAAAGGAAAATATTCAAGAAGATGATTTACAGCATTTGGAATTATTCACCCAATATGGCCGTCTGGCTTTAAACCAATCAAAGGAAACACCATTTCAAAAATTGCTTTTCATTGTGAGAGACTGGCCATATGCAGAGGAAGGCTTTGGATTCGACGGACAAAAAGTCTTAGACGAAATTCTTGCTGAAACCAATGTACAATCTACGGACATGCATCAAATGCGTGAAAATATTAAAATGAATTTCGAAAAAATCGAGGCGTTCTTAATGCCATACCCCGGCAAAAATGTAGCATTCGGACCATTCTCCGGGACTTTGCAAGAAATTGACAAAGAGTTTTTAGACTATGTAAAAATATTAGTACCGTCGTTGCTTGCCCCTGAAAATCTCGCCATTAAAAAGATCAACGGTCAAAAGGTACGAGCTCGCGATTGGATTAAATTTTTGGAAAAATATTTTGATGTTTTCAGTGGAGACAAATTACCTAAACCAACATTCATTTTAAATGTATATGACATATGTGTGCTATTTACGTATTAGTAACGTCCTAAATTTCACGATTCTTCTTCATTTAATTAGGCGACAGCCGAGTTGAGCAATCAGATTCTTTACGATGAATGTATGAAACATTATGTTGATAAAATGGAAAAAATGGTCAGGAAAGTTGATTCATTTATTGAGGAAAATGTTCTGACCAGATGTCATATTCAAGCCGAAAATGAAGCCGTTGCTAAGGTACAAGATAGATTTAATTCAAATAAAATGATTCAATTCACAGAAATTTATAAATCAATTTATTCCATCTAAATTGTAGTTTTCGGAAAAACCGAACATCGGAGGTGATAAGATAACTTCATCTTTCGTAAGCCGAATTAAAGAAAAGATTGCACAAAAATACACATCGCTTAAAAACGAAAATGTCATTAAACGCCGCAATTATAACGTATGTATCAAGTTTTAAATCTCGAATTTCTATATAAAATGAACTAATGCGAAATTTATAAAATTACAGGAGTATATAGAAGGTTTGCGCCATGAAATAAGAGCTAATTTCGAAAGTACTATACACAGATAAATCGAAAGTGCGCATCAGAATGATGCAGACCTTACTAATCTAATTCGAAATGAAATACGTTTGGCAAAGGATACGGTATGTAATATATTTATTACGCCATACATTATTGAAATTTCCATTTCTTTTTAGTTTAATGATAAGAAAAAGGGATACAATGAAATTTGCAATAAAAACTATGCTATGCTACATCGGGATCTATTAAATTCATCAAGATATTTTATCGAATTGAATAAGATGAATAAGGTGCAACAAGTTGCCAAGGGTATGGTGGCAGGAGCAGCGGTGGGCGCATTAGCCGGGGTACGTTTCGGAATTTTTGGTTTAGTAGGTGGAACAATTGGTGGTGCGATATTTGGTGCGATTTCCAGCAGTCTTGATTAATTATTGATTTTTAAACAATTGAAATCATTGGATCCATTCTCATTAAATTTTCCAATGATAAAAAAATAGAATAAACAAATAATTTGACTTTACTTTATATATAAGTTATAGAAATCGAAGAAAAATTCTTAATAAAATGTTTAAACTAATCAAAAGTGATTTTTACCATATTCCCAAATTCTTGTATAAGAAAGAAGTGTATCGAAACTTAATTTCATCGCAAAATAAATGTCAGATTCAGTCTTTTTATGCCAAAGATTCTCTTGAAAATTCAAAAACGTATTTTTACTTAAATAGATATTTTCTTCGACCCTATATGAACAATTTCGGAACAAGTCGATTTTAATGCGAAACCGTTTGAAAGATCAGAAAAATATAGCCTAAAAACGTGTCTCGGAAGCATTTTTATTCTCAAAACGGTAAAATCAATATTCACACTTATTATTAAATATCATTAGAGCAGTAATGTGCGAAGGGGGGGGGGTATTCGCGAGAATTTGCTAGGGTTTTTCACGAAACGGCTTTTTTTTTAGCTCATCAATGTAGAAAATTGAGTGGAATTATTTCAATTTGCTAGGGTTTTTGGTTCCGAGAGATTTTTTTCCGATTTGCTAGGGTTTTTCGCGGAGAAGATTCTTTCGATTTGCTAGGGATTTTCGCCTCAAAAAGTGACTTCCAAAAAAAAAAAAAACGAAAATTTGTCTGATTTGCTAGAGAGTTTTTTGTTTTTGAAAAGTCCTGATTTGTCAGCCTTCCATCGAGCTGGAGGCGGGTTGATTTTGTGGCATGGCTTAGGCGATCCTCATATTTCTCCAGCAAACACCATTGCGTTGCGTAAGGCAATGAATTATTTTATGGGCCATCAAATCGTTGAAGAATTTGAACGGCTTTATCTGCTGCCTGGTGTTTCGCATTGCGGAAATGGTGAGGGGCCAGGAAATCTTGACCTACTATCTCCGATCATGGCCTGGATTGAAAATGCAGTCGCACCAGATGCGATCATCACTCGCACCTCAAGCCAGCATTGCAATTTCGGGGCGCCAGCTTTCGGCGGCCACAAAAAAACCATCGGTGCAGCAAAACCCATTGAACCTGTCATGCCCATGTCGAGACCAGTGTATCCTCACCCGTTCGTCGCTCACTACACTGGCCAAAGTGACATATACGCTGCATCAAATTGGGTCAAAGGTGAACCGAAAGCAACTGTGCTGACCAGATGCATTCAACCATATGCATTCGCCGACGAATAAAAAATATTGAATAACATCTTTACTCATCTTAGGTCAATTCGGGAAATTTAAACTAATTATTATGGTTCCTTTTTTAACTTGTTCAAATCAACTTTTTACATGCTTTTTAAATTATATAAAATAATAAACTATAAATAAACAAATTCAGTTATTTTGAAGCATCACAATGCTAGCATCTTTCATTTTAACTCGATTCAATCATAATATATAAATTTTTTAAATATTCACTTTCACTTATTGCGGACCTCAACTGAAAAATTCTTCGGAATGAGTTGAACACTAAAGAGTTCATGTTCTCCACTCAAATAAGAATAGCGGCTATATAAGCATTAATTATGTTTACTTTATTTATAAATTAACTCGGTTTAATTTTAGAGTTGATTTTTTAGTTAATATCACTGATTATCTAGTGTATAATAAATTATAAATTTTTTAAATGCAAGTGAAATAACTATCAATTCAGTTACTATAACTGTAATTCAGATATTCGCTACTGCTGCCTTGATCTTTTAGTTTGGGACGCCATAAGTGGTGGCTGGTGGTCCATAAACGGAGGCCGGAACGTTGTAAACTGTTGGTACTTGGATTTCAACTTTTGGTGGATAGTTGTAGTTTGTGAAATCGAGTTCTGGTACAAATCGGTATACAGGAGCCTGGGTGACAACTTCCTTCACAACGTTTGGTTCGGCACTACCGAAGCTCTTGGTCAATT
>NW_022199143.1:0-3267 GCF_009176525.2 Contarinia nasturtii
AAAATTAATTTTAAACTCACTCAATCCAAAAGTAAGTCCATCTAATGTAGGTAAAAGCGAACGTGTCATAATGTCAGCTGCACTTCGTGGTCTTGTAAATGGCATCACTGAATGGGGAAATGTTTTTGGCTGAAAATAAATGGAAAACACATTCGTCAAACATTTGAAAATTACTTTGAATTATTTGTCAATCATTTTTGAAATAACATGCACCTTGATTGGAGTAATAAGCATATGTTCTGTCCAAGAGGTTTCCAGTGAGGGTCTTTCGAGTCGTTCAACATCAACGTTTAGTGTTTTTTGTTCGAATGGAACTGAAAATGTAAGAAAGAATGCAAAATTTAATTTAATACAATTTTTTTGTTTTTTAATGGATGCTCACCTGAAAATGTTTCAGATGGGATGCTTTGAAGCCAGCTAAGTAATGATAAATCGGAGTCACTAAATCCAACCGAGCCATCAAGCAGTCTTGAAAATGTCATCTCTTGTTGTGAACACTCTGGCGAACCGGTCGCTTTTGCTTGACAGTAGCCCACACATGATTCATATAATACACCTTTTATGACTAGTTGTCTAAAAAGTAAATGAGAATTTATTTAAATAAAAAATACTGCCATAGTGAAATTGTTGTGAGAAAAAAAAACATATAAAACAAGTTAATAGCTTACATCAAACGATCATTTTTTGCAGCTGAAATGGCCTGTGACTTTTTATCGCCCGGCAAGAATTTCTCCACCAATGGAAAAACATCACGAAAACATTGTACGCGTGCCTTGCTTGGATTCCAATCGCGATATTGCAGATGATCGGCGAGACGCGGTAATGTTAACAGTAAACATAATGCTGAATATTCGTCTTTGCTTGGGGCCAGTTTTTCTAATTCGCTTAAAATCAATACGACCTCTTCAACAGCACCTTCAACCGAATTCATACCTTGACCAGCCGCCGCCAATGCACCACCCGCTTCCGATTTAATACATAATAATTCAATATATTTGTGCTTTAATATTGAATATCGAAATTGTTTCATATCGAATGCTTGCAGCGCCTCTAACGGCTGAATAAATTCAATAACATCGTCCCATTGCCCGTCTAATATCAGTTGCCGCAAAAAAAGTACATCGTCTGAGTATTGACCGTTGATCACACCTGTCTCGCGCTCTAAACTTAATTGTGATATGTGCAATTCGCGATTATGTAGGAATTCCAACGTTAATCGCACAACATCCTCCTCTCGGAGAGCTAGACGTGCTGACGGCATCACGTATCGAATATTCAATCTGAGAAAAAAAAAATAAACAAAAAGACAGATTAATTAGAAACTTTTGTGAAACAAAAATCGTCTGCAATTAACGAGAAGGGAAAAAAAGATCGCATTATGCTGACTAAAGCAATTGTTCGATGTTTGTTTTTCGTGCAAAAAATCCGTAAAGATGATTGAATTAAGAACAATGTTGAAACCCATTAGTGGAATAGTTTCATTTTAAATTGGATTTTTTTTTAATGCCGCAAACTCACTGGTCTGAAACATGTTATGCAATTGTTTTTCATCTCCTAACGACCATATTTCAGTTGAAATTATGTTGTTGAATTTATACCAAAAAATGTATATAATTCATTCGGTAAATACAGAGTATATATTCGCTGCAACAAAACTGTTGCTCGATTGACAACGGGAACAATGCAAATATCGTCGGGAATATTATAGTTCCAGTTATGTGGCAAACCGAATGGTGGCTTAGGTCTCATTAACTATGATGGTAGACGATCGACGTCGGTGAAAAAATGAGACCAAATTCATAACAAAAGGCGTACAATGTGCAAACAAAATTGCCCATAATTTCAAATTTATTGTATCCGACTATAATATGAGATCCATTTGGAAAATGTGCACACTCATGTGTTTTCCTATGGAATAGATGAGTGCAACAAAAACAAATCTCACATGAAAAAAAAATGGCAGCATCAATTTCTTTTATTTTGTGCAAACAAAAACTGATGATTTTCTAGGGGCAAATTACCGACCAGACATACCAGTGAGAATAACAGCCGGGTTGGATGTTATATTGTAGACTTATTTCAAATGCATTCTCAACATCCAAAGATGTATTTTCAGAATACATTTCCCCTAGAATGGCTATGCAATTTATGAAATCAACATTTTTGCATTCCATTTCATGCTAGTTTTGTTTTTTTTTTTAAATTCACTAATGTGCCATGAGAAGAAACTCGTCAAGCATTAAATAATTTTGATTCTTGCTTCAATTGCAAATCGAAATAAAATTCAGTTGAAAACTGCAAGAAAAAAAAGGTAAGAAAATAATGACAAAGTAACAAAGTTGAATGGAATGCACATGTGAAATATATGACACGAACAAAGCAATGACTAACATGAATGTGATCTCGTGTAGACAAACTGAAGTAATAAATCTAAATCGATTCATAATTTTCACGATATTTTCCGTCTCGAGTAGAATCGAAGACGATTGTGTAATTTTGCGTGCAGATAATATGACGTGACGAGCAATGAAGATAGTGGCATTTAAAGTTTCGGTGAATTGAATTGCGTTTGCCGTTTGTCGGGTTGGCTGTTATTGCTCAAAATGACATTCCATCATTTAATTAAATTTCCAAATAAACCGAAACGAAAAATGTAATTCGCATTTAAAAAAAAAATGATGGGCATATTTCGGAAGCGTCATTTGGTGATAATGTCAACGGCTCTGTTCGCCTCCAAGCATATATGCATATTTATAAAGGATCTTTTACATCGTTTTTTTTTGTTCATTGTCTGACTCACTTGCCGCAAAGCATAATGTTGACAGTGCCACGTTACATGCTTGTATTGTCGGTTATTCACCCGCTCAGCATTACATTTCTCTCTTTCTCTTTTCCATCTACATCCATTTTTCAGTCGAAATATGACAGCAAAGGAAGTGAAAATGAACTAAAGCATATCACACCAACTGAATAAAACCCATTTTCAATTTTGATTGTGCGACTGAATTCAAAAGGAAGCTATTTCATATCCAACTGAAGCATGATTGCACGCATGGTACATACACAAGCTATACCATTAAGTTTTTCCCCATTATTCAACTTGCCACGTTCGCTTTGAATGGAAATGTTTAGTGATGTTTATGATGAATGATTTAGTATGTAAATAAGGAATTTGCTTTTGAAATTTGGAGTCGTTACTTTTTGATTACTAGGTCAATTCATGAATTGAATCTCTTGCGAAGAGATTGTGAGAGCAGAGAGAGAGAG
>NW_022199144.1:0-2405 GCF_009176525.2 Contarinia nasturtii
TATTAATGTTAATATGTATAGAGAAACATTTTTATGGAAATATTTTTGTGGATACAAAAAAAAAAAAAAAAACATGGAAACAATGTGTCCACTGAAGTATCCATAAAAATAAATGTGGCCCATGTGACTTCACCCTTATGGAAGATTTACATGTTGAGCTCGCTCGAACGCACAGTTTCGACTTTTCTCCCATAAGAGCCCATGCAAAATATATTCACATTTTTTGAATGTAGTAATTTAATCAAATTTCCTATTCTTTTAAATATAAGTAATATGCATTTGATTTTGTTCATTTGTATGCATTTTGGATGATCACTATATAAACCGTCCGAAAATTAGTTCAGGTGTTCAGTTTTAATTTGTCTAACCCATCGTTTAGATCTTACAAATAAAGAGGCAATAAAAAAAATATAAACAAAACAAGTGTTCCTTTATTTTCCCTTCGACATCTCAGCTATAATTGGAGTTTTTTTTTTTTTAATCACAAAGACTCTGGTTATAACTTTATTCAGATTTCAATCGTCGATCAAGACGGACAACCAATTGATTTTCACGGTGAAAATATTACGTGTCGCATTCACATCAAAAGGAATGACCTCTGATTGAATGATTGTTTACAATGTTCAAAAAAATAATCGAAATCCATTCGGATTTGATGATATAAATAGCAAGTCAGTCAATAAAAAAATATTCACTCACGAACCACCAAGCGGACAACATCATCTCACATCATAAAAAGGCGATTATCTAAAGAAAATATAGATTCTTTGAAGGCATTAGGACTGCAATTAAAGTGAAAATGGCAGACATTTTAAGTATCGGTAATATGCCAGCTCGCGATGATATGATTATTCGTAATCAATTTCGCTGCTATTCGCCATATACCACATCATTTAATAACAATGATGAAATCCGGATTGCAATTCAATCGCAAGATTTGTATATTTTACCATCGGAAAGCTACATTTGTTTGGATGTGGATGTAACCCGTAAGACAGGCGAGGCGCATGCAAATGTAGCAGGTGTATGGACTTGGAATTATGCAACATATCTATTCAGCGAAATACGATATGAATTAAATGGTGTCGAAATTGATCGCACGAAAAATGTTGGACTCACATCGACTATTAAAAAAAGGTCGTTCAATTTTTCTTATCGACACCTTGATTTGACGGCTATTTATAGTGGGGCGGCAATTACAACCCCCCACACATATAATCTTATGATTCCATTGAATCATTTACTCGGATTTGCAGACGATTACCGTAAAATTTTATTAAATGCCAAACATGAATTAGTTTTGGTGCGCAATCGAAAGGATATTTATTCATATCAAGCAGACGATGAATCATTTAATTTCAATGTGAAAAAAATTCAATGGAAGGTACCACATATCACATTATCAGACCACGCTAAACTCAAAATGTTGAAATATTTGGAAAAGAAGCAAACAATTAGCGTTCCATTTAGATCCTGGGATTTATATGAGATGCCTCAGTTACCTCAGAGCAGGAGACACGTTTGGACGGTTAAATCAACCACTCAAACATGCAAACCGCGATTTGTCTTCGTGGTTTTCCAAACAAATAGGTTGGCAGTGAACACTCATTCAGCATCTTTCAACCAGTGCAATATTTCCAACGTCAGACTATTTTTGAACACTGAAATTTATCCTTATGACAACTTCAACTCTAACTTTACCAATGGGAATTATCAAGAGCAGTATAATGCTCTCTTGAATATACAATCAGCATATTATAACAGTGCAGCTATTGATAAAAACCCCGACATCTTATCATTTGTCGAATTTGGGTCAAACCCTATTTTTGCTTTTGATTGTTCAAGATCTGACGAATCATTATTGGGTGGCACAGTTGATATTCGTATTGAAATTGATGCAACTGAAAATATACCAGCTAATACCGCTGCGTATTGTCTGATTATACATGAGAACCAATTTGAATATTCGCCATTCAGCGGTGTAGTCGTCAGAAGTAATTAAAGAGAATGAGTAAATGGCAAGTCGTAAAGGAGCTGCACCGCGATGCACGCAAACATTTTACAACACGTCGAACAACAATGCGTGGAATATGCGAAACATTACAAGCGGATTTAATTGAATTACCGCCCGACCGCAAAATGAAATATTGTTTGGTTGCAATAGATATTTTCTCAAAAATGGCATATGTGCGTCCGCTGAAAACCAAAACAGGACATGAAGTAACATTGGCGATGAAATCAATTCTTGATTCAACTAAACGGTATGTCAAAAACTTGCACGTTGATATGGGTCGTGAGTTTTACAATACCGAAATGACACGGCTCTTGGAAAGATATAATGTAAACCGCTATTCAACATTCAGCTCTAAAAAGGCAGCTATAGCGGAACGATTCAACAGAACTTT
>NW_022199145.1:0-3151 GCF_009176525.2 Contarinia nasturtii
TTCTCTATCGGAAGCATCATTAACTTATAGTTTTCGTTTGAATGAAAATTCATTTGTATTCATTTATATAAAACCAATAAAAGCAACAACAAGAGTTCCTGATTTAAACATTGATTGAGGATAACAAAAAAATATCGAATTTTCAACCGTTTTTCTACGATCATTTTCCAAGAGGTAAGTGTAGGGTATTTTACTTATATTTTTCTTTGAAATTTTCACTGTATTTGAAGGTGTTTATTATTTTTCTGCACACCCAGTGTTGAAAAGGCATTTGCAGAGTTGTTGTAGGTGCGGGTACTTTTCTTGTACGCGTCGTCCTTTCTTGTATTCTGGTGCGACACTTGAGATGTTTTATGGATCAAGTGCGGACACTCACTAGTGCTTGCACTTCCGTGGTGCCAATAACAGCTCTTCATCTCATATTAGAACCTAATTGCATTTCATTCTTTCTCTAGTATTTTAGATTAAATTTCGGCCAAAACATCATGAGCATGGAGCAAATCGCTGTAAATTCACCAAGTCGTAATATTACGGGTGTCAACAACGACTGCTTAGAACACGTTTTCATGAATCTGGAGCTCACGGATCTACTGCATTTAGCCGACACATGCACGCAATTCAAGAAAAGTGTCGGCTATATATTTCAGCGAAAATATGGAGGGAAAGAAATAAGACTCGTTACGAGTCCCCTCTCGAAAAAATCACTAAAAATAGACGAATTGTCCATAACTATCTTCGATGTGCCAACTGCATTTGGACTGTTGCGCTGCTTTGGACATTTGATCTTGTCTTTGTGCATGGACACCTTTCCATCCTATAATAATCTATATAATCCGAAAATGTTTCATTACATAAATGAATATTGCTCTGATTCATTAACAACGATTCATTTCAGAAATATCGAAGAATGGATAATGGAAAACCCATTTTCAAAAGTGGAATGTATCACATTTTCGTCGTGTATTTTGGACAATCGCATAACTAATTTCAACAAGTGGTTTCCCCGTGTTCAAACATTAGAATTCTATGACAACAGGGGAGAATGCATTGAACATAATTTTCCAAATTTAGAAAAACTTGTGATTTCGAGCACTAAATGTCAAATAGCAAACATTTCACGGGCATTGACGTTGAATCCACAACTAAAATATTTTCACAGCTACAACCAATTGGACGCCAATTTCTTACAAGAATTCAGCGAAAACTTACAAAACATTCAAGATCTTTGTATTGATTTTTCATCGAAACCCATCGACACGTCAATAATTCACTTGAAGAACGTACAACGACTTAGTATCACTTGTTTTCAACCGATGCTGAAACTCCCATTTGCATTTGGTTCTGTGCAAAAGTGCCATTTAAAAGTGATTGATTCACCCGACTGGAATGATGTCATTCGATTTATTAACAGACATCCAACATTGACCGAATTTTCTATAACATCTTCAGCTGAAGGAGCCGATAAAACGGAACTATTTCAGGCATTATCCAAAATAGAGACCGTTGAGTTTCGTATCCATCAGTTTTCGATTGATGATGTTATAGCATGCACCAAAGCCGGTAAATCGCTCAGGTCATTCCGCCTTAAACTCGACAATAAATCTAAATGCTCTGTTCTAGAGAAATGTTTGGACAAGGAATGGAGTCTATCAATTGAAGGGGGCCAATATGTGAAATTGACGCGATAAAGTAGAACAACATCATCAATTTTGGTAAAGGTAGATGTTTACGCTAAATAGATACCTTCTGAAAATGTCCAATGCCAGATCTTTTTTTTTTTAGCGTTATGAGAAACAAGTACTCTCTTAACCTAAAACATACAAATAGAATGGTAAGCAAGAAATGTTAATTTTTTCTTCAAATAAACAAGAATTTCAATTCAAAAAAATATATTGTATTCATTATTTTGCACAACTATTTATTACCTGCCACTTGTGTGTGCCAGAGTGGCCCAAAAAAAAAGTATTTAATTCTCAACATTTCAGGCCGGTTTATCATGTTTGGGGCCTAAAACACGATAAGGACCATTACTTTGTTCAATTGGAAAATCCAGGCGCTCCAAATCCATTTGGTAAATTCTTCGACGGGCCATTTTGGTGACATTTGAAAGTCTTCTAAGTGCCTATTAATTTGGACTTGTAACACAATTTGAATTTAAGTTTGGCGCGGTTTCAGTATCTCAACGCAAAACACGTAACAAAACTTATTCACTATCCTAACGTACTTCTCCCTGCGAAGTGGAACAATATAGCTTCTTGCCTCAATGAGAGCACTTTTTCAATCGCTTCTTCTCTCGCTGCTGTCCTTCTTCTTAGAAAGAGCGCTCTCCTTAACAGATGCAAACGGATCGATGTTTTCTTCTCATATCTGCTCTTTCCTCGTGAGATTTGCTCAATGACCTTCTTCGGAATATTCTTTGAAAATGGATCCAATTTTGGAAATATCCCGTGAATAGACAAACTCGATTCAAAAATAATTTTAAAGCACATTTAATTTCATTTTTATTCGGAATGGGGGGAGATTGTAAAAGACCGATGTAAACAATTGAAATTCATTTGGAAAATTTGATAAAAAAAATCCAAATGAAATAGACCAAACCATAGAGGATAATAATAAACATATTGCTCTTTGAATCGACAAAAATATACATTTTTCATTTGATTTTGTTTATGTTTTTGGAATAGAAAATTGGGCTTATTTTCAGGAATTTGATATACCAACCATGGAGAGAAAAAAACATATCCTCGAATAAAGGTATGACAATGTTGTAAGTTTCCTCATATTTTTTGTGACGTTTTCCATTTAATTTTGTGAATAACAACTTGGCTTCGAATCATTTTTCTCATTAAGTTTTTACTCAGAACTGAACAACTGGTCATTTTTGTCATTTGTTTACAATGAACTCATTACCTGAATGTGAAATTCAAGTTGTAGGTTCATTGCGAGAGATGTCACTTTCAAAATTCATAATTAGCATGAATAATTTGTAATTAGGTAAGAAAATGGCGTGAACTAGCCTTGTACTAACTAATTACCTACAATAATCCTGCAGCGAGTACCAAGGTGGCAACACCAACATCTAATTAAGAACAAATTATGGTAGCCTTCAGAAATTTTGGGATATAAGCACTGCATTGAACAGAATTTAGTC
>NW_022199146.1:0-2973 GCF_009176525.2 Contarinia nasturtii
AAAATTATTATTTGCAGGAGGTCGGTTCCGTACAATGAAATTTCATTATCCCAAGCTATTAACACCATCACATAAAGGCCTTTTATTCTTTGCATTATTTAGTAATTAAAAAATTCATTGATTGCTCGACGAGTCCATTCTCTCTTCAAATTCCTCAGAGTTTGTTAGTCCACAAATTTGATAAAAGTTCAGAAAATCTTGGTAACAATAAATGTCCCTTTGAATTCAATTGATTGTTTGCATTTGGGTCATCGTTTCAGCATTAAGTTTTCCGTTTAATATTCGAGAAACAAATCGAAAGCAGAAACAAAACAGAATTTTCTTATGAATTGCTTATCGAATCTATTGCTTTCGTATTATTTTGATTTATTTTTTTTTACTCCACAATATTAATATTCTGAAGAGATATCGCGTTTGTTTCCCCTTTCTGAGTTCCAAGCATCTTTTTGTTGCATTTGAAGTGCTTCGTTTATCAATTCAAGGAAATTAAATGATCAATAATTTGCATCATTCGGTATAAATATACAAAGACTTTGAATTGATCCGGCAGTACGTAGATCCGGCACTTTGTGAATATTTTATCGTAAATGATGTGTTGCAAACCAATAGAAAATATGGATTAATCATTATGATATATATACAAAAAAATCTCGTTAGAATGCAGTGAGAAAATATTGAACCTTCGGAATCCAATTAGGCAGTCACTTTGCAATATTCTTTTCTAAATTACTTTTGGTTGTTCAGTACTCCCTGGACGATATAATCTGATTTATTTTTCAATGTCATTTGGGATATTTATATTTCGGCCTCGTTGCCTACTGCCATTTTTTTGTTTTATTTAATGGGATTTGTACTTTCGTCGCCTGTTCAAAGAAAAATTGGGTAATGTTCACGATTTGCGTTTGGATGAGCCGATTTTTGAAGCAGCAACTTCGCATTTGATAATAAGCTCACCAGAGAAATTAATTAATGGAAAATAAGATAAATGCTTTTCAACGCCAGAGCTGAAAATGGTGCAATTGGTTGGATGCGTGAAATGCCACAGTTATTGAACGAAGCAGAAACATGAGTGTTATTTGTCGCGAAATCTTGTTAATAAACCCAGTTCGCGAGCAGCGTGCATAACTTATGCACTAATGCTTTCGACGGCAACGTTCATTGCCATCGGTATCCAGCCGTAATCTTAATGTCATCGCTTAAATGGCGAACCACTTTATTTAAATTCTAGACGCTTTTTTGCTGTGCACCAAACTATATGAGTGCAATATACACGCATATTGTTTGAAGTTTGATTGTCGATGCTGGAATACCATCACGAGTCTACTGCATAATCATTTATTCGTTTTCGTAGGCTACGAATGCTACAAATATGTACAATTACAGCGTGCGTTCATATTTTGTACCGCATTGTCCTGGACAGGCACGGAATGCTTTGAAGGCTTTATGTATTCCGGCAAAATAAATCATTGACTCTGAAACGTGCTTATGCGGATTGCCGTTATGAAAAACTCATTTGTTTGTGCATTTATTGACTGTGAATTCAATTTCAGAGTTGAAGAGAGATCTCAAGGCTCTTTTACATCGAATACTTGTAAATTTAATAACATATTCCTTCGTACAGCATCGGGAGCCATTTCGAAAAATATCTGAAGAACTGGTTATTGCACTTGAAACGATGTGTGAATACATTTTTCAAGTCTTTGCACGGGAATGTTCGACCCGTATGATTATAGACTCTGCTCGTCCTTTTCACAGCCCGTTTTAGATTTAAATTTCATTCAGACATGTTGAGTGTTATCCACTTTTGAGGCGTTGAATAAAAGTTTATACCGGAAAATTGGGATACAAATGATAACAAAACAAATTATAACGACTGTGTTATTTTATCTCTCGTTAAACGCATGGAATGAGTAAAGTCGTGTTATGATGCCGTCAAGCTACAGTCAATGGCGTCTGTCGCATTATATAGTTATGATTAAACGCTTGGAAATGACTTCGTTGTGAGTTTACTTACTCGTCGTTGTCAGTTTTTCAACCATAATCGCTTTATCTCTTGAGCAGCATAAAACACTTTTTTCGAAAATAAAAGGGAAAAGAAATAATCGAGAGATAATATTTGGGTACAAACAATCATTTTTTCAGTCAAATCATGAGCATAAAAATAAATGCTTCGAAATATATCAAGAATAATTGACTATTAACTGGAGCACAAACAGTAAATATGCGGAATGAATGAATGGAAAACTGTGGATGATTGAAAAGGTCGAACTTATGGAATTGAAGTTCTGCTCATATACAGTAGATTTTCAGGTAAATTGGGTTGAATCTAGAACAAATTTCACTGGAAAAATCTCTCAGCAGAAAGAATTTAACAACAAAAATGTCAATATTTTTTCATAATTATAACTTTACAATATTTTTAATATTGTTTCTCACCGAAAATTCATTCAAAACTTTCCACATTTCTCATTGAATACAGCTACAAAAACCGTTTTTAAATTCGAATAAACTTTGCTCATTAATTTCTTTTTATTACAGGTGCACCATAGAAAGTGATTCATTCAACACTATATTTTGAAATTGGAACGAAATGTTTGGATTTCGAGAATCACATGCCGGCTGTATTGTTTATTTCATGCTGTCGATTGTAATTAATCTGTTCATTTTGATTCTGCGAATATCGGCACAGGATGTGCAAAATAATGGCTCATCGTTGGCATTGCCGCATCGTTTTGACACCAAAGCTCTCAACATCAATTCATCTGACGAAAAAGCCACCCAAATAAGTGAGTTTACTCTGTTCAATATTGTAATGAATCAATTTCAAAGTCAATATTTTATTTTCAAACAATCTTCCTAATTATGAATTCGTTTCCTTCGGAATTTTGTCGTTTTCAATGAATCGAGTCGAAATTGATAGAACAAGCCACGCTTAAAAACAATTTCGAAAATTAATTTTAAAATGTTTGAAAT
>NW_022199147.1:0-10340 GCF_009176525.2 Contarinia nasturtii
ATCATTTTATTTGTAAAATCCGTTTTCGAATTCGGGAGTAATAGATTTACCTGCAAATCATACATTGGAAAATGTAATCCACCATGAGCTACGCCAATGAATGCCATTGTCGGATGTTCTACGTTCAAAACGTGCATGTACAATGGTTCAACGAAATTATCTTTGACATGAATGCCAGCGCTTGCATCCAAAAATGGATACGAATATTTATAGCCTGAAAATAAATCATTCAATCTCATTTCCACAACTTGGCGGGGGTCACTGAGTGACATTAAGACGCATATCATATTACCTGTTGCATAAATAACCACGGAAATTTTTTGACACGTTCCGTCTTCAAATTCAACTCGATTTTCATCTTTGAAGCGTTTTACATTGCTAGATTCTGAGGAAAGGTTGCTGTCTACAGTTTGGCATTCACCATGAAAATCATTTGGTTCATCGATTGTCATCGCTTCTGCAAGTAATTTTTTTCAATGCAAACTTTAAAAATCTTAAGAAGAAATTGAAATTATTAGTTCGAGAGTTGTATTTTCAACTTTTTAGCTTTTAACGACGTTTTTCAAGTAAATTCCAATTAGTTTGGCAGATGGTTTACCCATTTGTTTTTTCAGAGCAGAAACGGGTTTGTATGAGCTTTGTACAACTCGAACATCGGCGTCGTAAAGTTGTCTTGCAATGTCATGGCTTGAAGGTCCTCTTCCTATCACCAGGACATCCTCACCTAAAACGATGTATTTAGTTTATTTTCAAATCCAATTTGAGTGGGTTCTTCTTTTGTTCAACTTTTTTTTTTCAATTAAAGTAACAAGTAATTCGTCTCAAAAATTTCATACCGACGAATGTTTCAGGTTTGCGATACGCTCGACTGTGCATGATTTTTCCCTTGAATTTACTGGCGCCGTCAATTTTTGGAATTCGTTTTTCAAAGTTTATGCCAGAGCAAACGAGAACAGCGTCAAATTCATGAGTCTCTTTTTGTTTCTTTTTAGGTAAATTCTTTCTCAAAACAGTCACATGCCATTTGCCGCACTTCATCAAAACAACCTTGTCGACCAAATGATGAAAGCGAATGAGTTCCCTTACATGAAACTTGTCGGCATATGAATTCAGATATTTAAATACAAGTTTATGTGATAGAAATGGACGTGTTCCATTTGGATGTTTATAGTCATCGAAGGCCATGTATTGCGCGTGTATATTTGTCCTATTTTAAAGATACATATATATTTTGATTAAAAACTCACTATTTCTATTACAAAACCTATATAGATTGAAACCAGACAATATATTTAGCTGCCGTCATCTGGATATTTCAGCTCATCTGGATGCCGTCAGCAGATGATGCGAAGTGAAAACAATAGAAGTGATTGTAATAGTAATACCAGTATATAACAAGCTTATATACCTATAACAATCACTTCTATTGTTTTCACTTTGAATCATCTGCTGACGATATCCAGATGAGCTGTAATATCCAGATGACGACAGCTAAATATATTGCCTGATTGAAACAATACTCACTTGAGATCGCGATATGTTGGACTATGAATTTCAACACCATATTCATCCTTGTCAGTTTCTTCTGTATAGTACCATACACCGCCGAGTGTGCCAGTTTTTTCAAAAATCGTTACATTGTGCTTTTGATCGAGAGCTCTCTTTGCACTGACAATACCCGATGGACCCGCACCAATCACAGCAATTTTCAGGGATTCGCATGTGCTTAGATATCCGATAATGAATGCCAAGAGAATGCACTTTATTTTACTCATGTTATCTCGTAACCACAAATCGACTAAAAAATAATTTCATTAATTACAAAAATTAAAAAATTACTTGTCATACGTGTCACTTGGTTAGATTGTTACAAACACATGTAACGTTCGGTGAAAATAAGAATGACTGGCCAAAATTACAAGTTTATAAGAACCAGTTGATAAAATAGGCAATGAAATATTGAAACAGCTCATACTTACACAAAAAACATCTGTATTAAAAATGATGATGGTGGAATTTTTTTCTTCCAAAGACGTACGTATCTAGACAATTGATTTCGAAAAACTGAAAAACCAAATAATAATTGACACGAAATTCAAAAGGTATGTGAAGTTTATACGAATAACTTTTTCAGTCGCATTACAATCATATTGACGTGTGTTTCTTACCGACTACCCTCCTCAATTAGTAGAGGGACCTATATTACTTTTGGACCTTGTAAGTGTGCGTTTTGCATGTACATATATGTGACGTCACATGTCCGTGTGACGAATTTACGTATACATACAAAACGCACAACTACTTACAAGGTCCAAAAGAGGTCCACATATTCAATGCATCAAAAAAATCAATTAGAAATAACAACATAGATTTTAGTTGTTTATATTTTATTTTTTTTTATTTTGGAATACCAACATCTTAATACTAATGTATTTAATAATGCGCAATGACATTTTTTATTGTTTTTCAGTAAATTATGTTTTTTACATTCATGAAATTTATCATACAAGACAATTGTGTCTTGTTTATCAAAAATAAATGGACATTCTTCAGAATTGACATTAATTATTTTATAAAAATGGTTCTTATCACCTAAAATTTGTTTAAGCCAATTTAATTTTTCACTGCCTTTTACATATATTGTTTTCTTATACAAAATTGGTCTTATTGTATATTGTAATTCTTTCAAAGAAATGTATCCACTACACCATTCTAAACCATGATGATTTTTGATAAGCCATTGGGCTTGATGTAAATGTTCTGCATCCAAGTTATAAATTGAAAACGGTGATTTAACAGTATCATGAAATTGAATATTTTTTGTGGTGATTGCGAATTCTTTCACTATAAATTTGTTTTTATTGCTTTTGAAGCCTTGGAAGTCAACAAATGCGTAGTTTTCTTCCATTTTTAAGTAAATAATCTTTTTGATGTTACTCAATTAATGTTTGAATTCACAGTGACATATTTCTTAATTCACTTATTCAATTTATAGTTTTAAGTAAGACATTTACATTATTCTGTTGACAATGTTAGTGTAAGGATTGTAAGCAATCATATTATCATGAATAATTATACAGTATGCGCTTGTATTATCTTCAAAGTTGACTCTAGTCTCAATTTCAATTCTTATATCAACGATGCTTTTTTTTAATGATTCATTTTGTCGTGAGCAATCAATAACAAAAATCGGTGCAATATTTTTATATTCTTCAAATGTAAGTAATGGTGTTGCAGCAAATGCTTGACGATCATGATAAAATGTTTTTTGAAAACGTACATACATATCGTAGAGAACAGCGTAAACATTAGTTCCAAAATTGACATTTAAATTTTCATATGGGAAACATTCTGAATTTAGGTAAACTTTTAAATCACTCAATTGACAGTGATCAAATCGACTTTTGTCGGCTGTAATACGATTATTTCGATTTGTTTGGAATGCAACTATAATGTAGCGAGGGGTATTAAGTTGTGCACTAGTTTTGACACTCCAAATATGTTTCATTGTATTTGGTACTGTGGGATATTCATACAATTCCCAAGAACGGAAATTTAGTTGAATGGGTTGCTTTTTATCAATGATTTTCATTAATTTTAATTTTTCTGTATCTGATACGGCTACGTGTGGGATACGCCATTGTATTTTTTGTATTTCCAATGAGGCAATGTTATTCGCACCGACATAGCAGTTTGTATCACTACGACTGCGTACTAGTATTAGTTCGTGTTTTGCATTCATAACAATATTTCGATAATCTTCAGTAAAACCGAGAATATTGGCTAGGGGTATGCAAAAGTTTACACTTTCATTAGCAACTGTTTTGTTTGATTCTTTCTTCCAACTTGCAATTTCCATATGGCTCATATCCTTAGGTTGAAATGTAGCATACCCCTTGACTGATGATGTAATACCAACATTTTTACAGCTATCGATTAGAAATCCATTTAATTCATATCGTATTTCATCAAATAGAAAAGATGCTGCGTTATTTACATAACATGGTGCAACTTGTTGAGCAGCAGTTGCGTTTGCAGCAGGAGTGACTTTAGCACGAGCTTCTATATAGATATAACTTTCATGTGGTAGCACATACAGGTCTTGATGTTGGATTACGATATGAATTTCATCACTGTTTTTAAATGAATTCGTGTATGGATTGTAGGCATGATATTGAATGCCGGTGATTGAGTCTTCAGACGTAGCAGTGCTATGTAAATCTAGAATTTCACTGCTCATTTTACGATGTCCTTAGTTTTACTTGTTAATATTTACTTTAATTTAAAACCAAGACTTTTCAAATATTTGATATTTGCTTTTTTCAAGGATTTACCCTTGATAGTTTTTTTATCTGCTTTCGATAATGATTTCACTTTTTTTAACTTTTCAAGAGGTTTGTTCTGTATGATGCCTTTACGTTTTGTATTGTAAATAAGCATTATTTTATCTAATTAATTTTTTTTATATGTAACCGAACAGTAATGGTTTCACCACGAAAATTAATTAATCGGTTGTCTTGATCAACTATAGAGATCCCAAGTGTTTGTATACTCTTCACGGTGACTGGGAAGTAAATGACGTTCTGTGGCACTTCAACTATCTTATATCCTGGTGGAACTCTTGGTGAAAATTCATGAATAGTATGTGATGGTTGGTTGTTTAAGTATGCCCCCTGTACGATGCCGCATTCAATTCGAATGACATTAATTTTCAGTATATTTGCTGGAACTTGTGACTCATGCGTTATATTTGCGCTTAATTTCTCACCATCATTACGGAATCCTAAAAGAGGTCCAATTGTGTGTGGTTTTGTAAAATCAACTTGTTGACTACATAACATTTCACAACGTAAAGTATTTTTGTTTGCTAGCAACATCAATCGGACAAATCGTCTGTGTAGCTCTTTTTTTAAATGTGTTGCTAAATGTTCAAGTTCATATGATCCTGTAGGTATCATTACACATGTCAGCGGTTGTTTTGGTTTAAATGCATCAAATGGAATAGCTCTTTTGCGTCGTCGCATTTCTACTGCGACACTCGATGATGACTCATTTTGTTGTGGTTGCTTATTTACGACTTGTTTATTACTTTCATTACTATCATCATCCAAATCTTCATAGTCATAGTCTATGTCTTGATTTGGTGTAGTGTTATCTATCATATCTTGTTCATCATATCCAAAGTAAAATAGGTTATTTGTCTCATCAATGTTTGGAATTGAATTGAATGTTTGAAAATCAATTAGTCCACAAACGTATTCACCATCACTTAAATCGATCTCTGGAAAATATTGTGCGTTTAACTGTGACGTGTTGCCACTTAACGTAAGTGTTACTGATGGCATGGTTAATAGTTAAATAAGCAAAATGGCCAATGCATTTGTTATTTTATACAATTTTTATTTTTATTTATTTCTTATAAATCATGTCAAATAAAAATTTTAAACATAAATGTCCGCATACAACTGTATCATATTTTTGAAACTGCTTATAGTTGAAATGAATCATACAACTGTTACCGATATATTTTATAAATTCTTGAAACGGCTGCAAGTCACCGAAGCTGTCAAAATAGTAACATGTTTTATCGTGTTTATAGTAGCTCACCCAATGTGTTCCCGGACCTTCTGAATCATCTAAATTAATCACTCCACATTCATATTTATGACAACGTATTGGTAAATTATTACGCATGAAAACACCACGAAAATGTGGTAAAAATGTACCAAAACGTAGAATATCTAATTCATTGAGTGGTCTTTTTATATCATCGAGGAGCTTGTTTACAAGTTTTTTGGATGTGGAGTTAGATAAAGACCTAATCCCGTTTTATATGGTTGCAAGAACATTCCAGAGCCTGTTTTTGCATGTCGATTCAGAGCAACTGCTTCCATAGTCTCATTATGACGCTGTGCTTCTTGGAATTTTTTTTTTGCATTTTTTGCAGATATTACTGCGTTCGCAATACTTGCTGAACCACCCATTAAAGCACCTAGTGCAGAAAGACCAGCAAATATTGGAATCAATGGTAAAACACCACCAACTTTAGGCACTGGAATCACTCTTGGCAATTCATTTTGTATGATATCTTTTTTTGGTTTTTTGCCTTTTACAGCTAGTTTTGCGGCTATCAGCGCCAACTTTGCTGCATCTGGAATTGTTTTTGGTTTTTTCTTCTGAATTGCATTTCTCGCTGTTTTAGTTGCATGACGATATATTTGTTTGACAGTTAACTTTTTTTTAGTTTTCGTGTTTTTGTTACTCTTCTTCTTTACTTTTGACTTGCTGGGCTTAATACCCATACCCATTTTGCTTTTAGCCTTCATAATTCCAGCAACACCAAGAGCAACAGCTCTTTCACTTATACTAGCGTCTGATGCTTTAGATCTTTCCCACGCACTATTAGCTAAAATTTTATCTGCTTGATTGCGATCTGCTACGTTTGTTGATTTTGAGTAGGCAATATCGTGTTCTTTGCACGCTTGATCAAGTTTATTAATGCCGGGATCGTTACGTTTTAATCGTTTTTCAAGTTTGGTTCCCGGACCACAGTATTGATATGAAGGAATGTGTAATTCGAATGGAAGTTTGTTTATAATTGCGTTGATTAAACCTTCTCCAACTCTTTTATATTTTTTATTACACTTTGTTCTTTTCAATTTTTTTAACATTATTACATTTGGAAATGTTTTAAATACGTCTGATTTCTTCGAATTCTTTTCAGTTACTGACAGATAGTTGTTCAAAGCGTTCTGTTTTACCATAGAAAAAATGAACTATATAAAAATACATCAACAATCGGTGAAATTACCAATAAATGATGTTGAAGTTCAAGGAGCAGGATGTTATTTAGAAAAAACTTATTATAAACATAGCGCTCTACTACCAAATAGTATACGTTGTATAATTTGTGGTCCATCAAATTGTGGAAAAACGAATGTTATGATTAATTTGCTGGAAAGTCCAAACGGACTGCGTTTTAAAAATATTTACGTATATGCAAAATCATTATTTCAAGCAAAGTATATGCGTCTTAAACAAATTTTATCATCCATTAAAGGCCTTGGTTTTTACATGTTCTCATCGAATGATCAAGTTATTCCATTGACAGATGTTAAACCCAATTCAGTGTTCATATTTGATGATGTTGTTTTTGATAAACAGAACAATATACGAGAATATTTTTGTATGTGTCGTCATAAAAGTGTGGATTGTTTCTATTTAAGTCAGAGTTATACACACATTCCTAAGCATTTAATACGAGAAAACGCTAACCTGATAATTTTATTTAAACAAGATGATATGAATCTGAAACATATATATGACGATTTTGGAATTTCAGTTGATATGACATTTAAGGTGTTTAAAGACATTTGTGTGCATTCGTGGAGTAAAAAATATGGATTTCTAGTAATTGACATTGAACGATCTATAAATAATGGAAGATATCGTATACAATTTGATAAATTTATTTCGTTTCCAGTAAAAAAAGTATAAATATAAGAAAAAGATTATAAAAATGGAAATTATACATACACATGATTCAGTAAACGTTTGTGCGTGCATACATTAACATGTATAATAGTAATAAAATTGTATCATTATGAATAATTTAAAAAAAGATGCAAAGGAGCCAAAGACTCCTGCAACGAGTGTTAAATCAGAACTGTCATTAAAAAATTCAGTTGTTAAAGCGAGAAATGCTATTAAAAAAAAATTTCAAGATTTACATAATGAAAAAATTGATTTTAGTGAAAAAATCAATAAACAATATAAACCAATAATTGACCCACTCAAGACATTGGTTGACGTTGCCAAAAAAAGCAAACAACAAGATGATGATGAAACTATAAAAAAGGAACCTATAAAAAAGGAACCTATGAAAAAAGAAAAACACAAATTGTTCTCAAAGTCAAGCTTGTATAAGACGGCGTGGCCACCACATAGAGCAAGACCTATATTTCATACACCCAAAGTCGTAAATATTTCTAATGTTAGTGGTGTTTCTAAGATGCAAACAGATGATGATGATGACGATGATGATGATGAATATGATAGCGCGGACTCTACACCAGAATCTCCAAAGAATAAAAGTTTTCATGAAGACCTTAGTATTTATGATCCTGATTCACTAGAAAAAAAACTAATTGGACAAGTTAAAGCATTGAATTCATCAAAAATAGACAGTTATTATGGATTTCGAAGCAATAGAGGTGAACTAATGTTGGGAAATTCAACAGTTGATATAATTGGTGGTGATGAAAAACCATTAGCATTTGTTATAAAAAAAAAAGAATTTCCCATTACTAATGGGTTAATTAATCTTCTGCTTTTATCAAAACCAACACAATACGGACAAAATGATCTTGATGTATATAAAGATATGCTCATACAAACAAATGCTCATAAGCATGATTTTTCAACAAATAAATTAATTCGTAGAGATCTAAAATCAAGCAAATATCAAAATATAATTAAAAATTTATTCCCTGTAAGAACGCTTAGAAGTGGAAGTAACAAAAAACAAACTAGTGGTGGTTCATTGAAAAAACCACAATTGAACTATAAAATTGTTGATAAGAGTGGAAAATTCCATTACACATATTGGGACGATCCCAACGAATTAGTTGATCGACTACGTTTATTAATTGCGTCTCAAGCAGTCGGTCACACTGGTCACACAAATGAAATCATTTCAATATTAGAAGAATTAAAGGAAGCGAAAATCATTAAATAGAGTGGTTTCAACTATTTTTTTATTAGTATTAGTCAATTAATTGACAAGTAAACAGTTAAAATGAGTAAAAAACAAGTTGTTGAAGAAATCCATCATACTGCACGTAAAAATTTTCCACGTAGACGATATATTATGCGTGGTATTAATGATACATTTCAAGCTGATCTTATTGAAATGATACCGTATTCCAAACAAAACCGTGGCTATCGCTATATTTTAATGGTGATTGACGTATTCAGCAAACGTGCCTGGGCAAGAGAGTTGAAAAATAAGACGGGTGAAGAGGTTACAAAGGCAATGACGTTTATTTTCTCGAAGAATCCACAATATATTCCACAAAATTTGCACACGGACCAGGGAAAAGAGTTCTACAATCAACATTTTCAAAAACTTATGAAAAAACATGAAATCAATCATTATTCAACATACAGTAAACTGAAAGCGTCAATCGTTGAACGTCTTAATCGTACGATACTAAATAAGCTGTGGCAACAATTTAGTCTTCAAGGTTCACATAAATGGTTGAATCAATTACAAAATATTATGAAATCATACAATTCAACTATTCACAGTACAATTAAAATGCGTCCAATTGATGTAAATGCAAAAAACCAAGAGCATTTACTGCGCACTGTTTACAAGGAAAATTCTTCTATAAATGTAAATAAAAAAAGCAAGTTTAAAAAGAATGAACATGTGCGCATCAGTAAATATAAAAGTTTATTCGAGAAAGGTTACACTCCCAACTGGAGCACCGAAATTTTTCGTATAGCAAAAATTTTACCAACTGAACCGATCACATACGAACTTGTTGATTTAAATGGTATTAAAATAAAGGGATGCTTTTATGTATATGAACTTCAAAAAACCAAACTCACTGACATTTACCTTGTGGAAAAAATTATTCGTAGAAAAGGTAATAAGATGTTAGTTAAATGGTTAGGATTCGATGACTCACATTCATCATGGATAGACGCAAAAGATTTCGTATAAAATACTGTAACGATTTTATCAATTGACACAGTTTGTTTTGAGTTTTTGATGAGAACGGACTATTTTCAAAAAAATTATAATGGGTATGGATGCAGGAGTATACATTATATTCTATGATAAAGACGATAACGTACTATTCAAGGACTATATGGAGTGCTATCAGGCAAGATCCAACCAAGAAAATTTCAAAGTACCAAGAGACACAGTAAGAGTTCGAATTGTTTTTCGCACGGAATACGACGATATTTCGGTCACTTCAAGTGATGACGATTCTGACACAAAATGCAGTGATGAAGAAGAGAAAGAAACCGATGATAATGATGGCAACTTGTTTTGTTAACGAGTTGAAAAATGCATCGTTATTTCATACTTTTTTTGTAAATGTAAACACATATTGAGCTGTTCTAATTAAAATAAAATGTCTTACATCCGTAAGATGAACTTTTCCGCACTGTGATCCACGACATGAAAGAAAACTAAATCTGACATTTAGTTTTAGATAAAAATAATTTTCGAAGCACTTTTCATACAAAAACTACTAAAGATGGGAATTTTTGTATCGAAGCCATGCCTATATGATATCGTAATCATGTGAAAATTTGCAGAGGTT
>NW_022199147.1:10350-28037 GCF_009176525.2 Contarinia nasturtii
CAAAAACCCCCCAATACACATTTTTGAGTGTTTAAGAATACATTAAATATCACTTTTGGAAGAAAAATTGAATTTTTCCCATGGATGGACATGGGCATCACACCAGACATGACACTTTACCCTGTCAACCAAAGTCGCTCAAAATCTAATGGTTTCTATTCCTCGGCACCCCCAATCATCCTGTGAAGTCAGATTTTGAATTACTTTTCTTGTTTGAAAGTTATCGTGTTAACAAATTTTTGCGTACAGGGTACAGCGTACAGCGTACAGCGTACAGCGTACAGCGTACAGCGTACAGCGTACAGGGTACCACGCACATACATTCGGACATCGAAAAAACGCTAGATTCGTGTTCCCTGGCTCCTAAAACACCCAGAAAACATGTTTTTTGAGGATGTCAATTTTTCGACCGATTCCAATACTTTACCTTACACACTAGGTGTGTGCGGAAAAGTAAAATGTGAATAAAAAAATGTTCAATGAAAATAAATTTCTTGTGTGTTTATTTATTTGGATTCTTTTAAATCTATTTATATGAGTTAATTTTATAGTGACCCCAAGCCAGAGTTTTTGTTGAATTAGGGATAATAAATCTTTTATCATCAAATGGATCCAAAACCTTTTTTGTATTGGTAACTGTATAAACATTATGAAGAAATGATTTAATCATAGATTGTGGTTTAGTTAGTGTACAATTTTCTAAAATACATTTCTTATAGTCATCAAAGGAAATGGTCTTTGATAAAACACTTTTTTTAACACCTTTAGCCTTCTTAGTCACCTTATTATTAGAATGCATTCGGAAAGTATACATTTTTGATCTTAAACCTATAAATTCCTTAATAATTAGTCCACAATTTTCGTCTTTCATTACTCCAAGAACTTTTTTGTTGTACTGTGTTATACCGTATGGATTATTTATAGGAAAATCGCTTGTATCAAAGTGCCTCTTATTTTCTTTAATAAATTGATAAACGTCTTTATTCCTTATTTCATACAAAAATGAGTCAGTATCGGTATATTGAATAATACAGTCATTAACATTAAAGTGTTTGAGCATGAAATCATAATGAAACATATACATTTTGAGTTTAGATATATCGAGAATAGCTGCTCCAATTTGCATGGGCTTATTCATTACGATATCTAAACGATGCATTTCAGTAGCAACTAAATTTTCATTGAAAATTACATTTCTTTTGAAATTTGGTTTGGCAATCATTTTTTTTAAACCGTATCGACCATGCCATTTATCAACCAGTTTAATGTCGACGCGATTGCGAACATTTTCCATAGATTTACCGTAAATTGCATTATTCATTAATTTATACATATCTTTTTCAAATTCCGTTTTACTTTTAGCCCTTTCGTTTGTATTCAAAGAAATGTAATCTTTCAGAAAAGTTGATTGCTTGAATCGTAAAATATTGTGAACTTTTTTTAATATTAGTCCATGATTAAGCGCTAACTTAAGCATGCGGTAATGTATAACATAGTTTTTTTTATTTTCTAGTGTTAAAAGTAGTTTTTTTTCTTTAGAGTCACCGACACTTGCATGCTCAGCACAAAAAGGATAGTCATTATGTAAATCATGTAACTTTTCTGGATAATCCAGGTCCACTTCAAGCATATAGCCATATGGTGCGTCGTCAGGTGTGTTTAACATTTGACTTTGAATTGTAGCAACATCGAATATTTCTGTATCGTTTTTATTCTTTGTGTATGTATATTCATTATACCATTTATAATCCGATATTGGAAGTGATTGAGTCATTGTCCATCCATATAAATTGTTGACATCGAAATAAATCAGATAGTTTGACGGTATGGATGGATTAAAATCATCTCCCATGTATTTATTGTTAGCTTCACAATGTCGGTTTGAACATTGGCTGATACCACCTCTTAGACTACGCTCAATAAACATTATCTTATCTATATCATTCAACAATTCAATTTCTACACCAGTGTACCTTAACATACAATCCCAAGAGTAGCCTGGCAATGTATAGTAATGCGCAGGATCAAGTTCGTATAATTTTATACAACTATCTCGAAACTTCTCGAATATATCAGCCAACAGTAGTACATCAGTTTTCAAGTAAATGTCAGTGTATTCACGCATTGTCTGAATGTTAAATGTGTCCCATACCGTTTGAGCAAATGCATATTGTTCATCAGAAATACTGCAATTGGTGAGATCAGAATAAAAATTTTCTTGTGGCGGTAATTGTGTATCGTTCAATTTATTCCACGAATCCATATATTCATAGGGGTAAACACCTTTTTGTGTTAGTAAATTAAATTGTTCTTCATTTAAATTTTCCCACTGTTTTCGAGTAATTTTCAATTGATCAGGTGGCAAATTTTCAGCCAATTTTGCTAATCCACATTGTAAAAATCTAAATGAATCAATAAATGTTAACCGCAACTTAACCTTAGAACTCTTTCTTATCTTATTTTTATCAACAAAGTCAGATCTTTTAATATGTTTAGTGAATGAAATATAATTCTCACTAGTTTTGGGAATAATGGATATATGACCTTTGAATGAACTAGCCAACTTTTCAATCAAAAAATGTGAGTCATAATCTAAATTATGGAAAACAATCGGTATTGATTTTGATATTTGGTATTTCAAGTTGCATTTTGAATGTGAAGCTCCACGAAATTTTCCACTTAGATGACAATGATCACGCACTTTATCTTCATTAAGATTTTTATTACAAATATGACAAATTGTTGCACTTTGAAATTCGTTTTCTTCATCCACACTTAAAGACATTGGTTCGTTTATTTCAAGTTTATCCCAAATTACATTCACCACCAAATCTCTTAGACGATCAATAAAGTTTGTAATACAGTCAGGTCCTGTGAAACTGTCATAATGTGATAAATTTGGAAACATTCTTGAATGAAAATAGTAACCAATGCTGTTTGGTATATGAATATTTTTCGTTCCTTTAGGATTCTTTTGTTTATCAGTATCATAGTCATTTTGTTCTGACATTAGTAATGATTCAATGTCTGCATAAATAATAAATGGAATTTCCATTTTGTTTTTATAATTTTCAAAATGTAAGCTACAGTTATCTTTAGATGGTACTGAAATTTTACAATAATTCATTTCTTTACACTGATTTGTATGATTGTTTAATTTTTCTTGAGTATAAAAATAGTGTAAACATCTGTCACAAAAATATTTCATATTTCGATTTTTTTTTACAACTTGGTTATGAATCAAAGCACTTAAATTTTTTATCCAAACATAATGTGTTTTAATTAATTTATCATGAAAATTTTCCTCCATAACAATATTCAAATTACTCTTCTTTCTTTTTTTATCTTTATGAAAACCATCATTTTCATCATTATTATCACTTTCATCCTCATCAAAGTCGTTTTCAATTAAAAGAAGTAAATGTACATGTTTTTCTTTCACTTCTTCAGTTAGACGTATTGGTAACACTACATGTTGGTAACATTCTATTTCTGGGTTATATTTATTTTCTAGAATGTATACATTGATGGAAATGTTTGGATTATTTTTTTCAAATGTGTCAATATCATTTAAATTCATCGGAAATGTTATATTTTCAAAATTTAATTCATTTTTGAAACGTTCATATTTTGAAGGTCTATCACTATGGTCTGTTGTTGGATGTAATGCTGACAAAATTGCCCATTTAAAACATTCATTATCATTATTTTTCACATTCACTATTGCATGCTTATTTCGCATTTTCTTTGGTAATGGTATATATGAACTACCGCTGAAATGCACAAACTTATTATAATTTACATCCAACTGAATAATTTTATTTAATGTCCAACCTGAACCACATTCTTGTAACTGATCAACTTTACTCAATATACAATCAAAAATGTTTGTTTTAAACCAATGATTTAGTTTTGTTGTTGGATTTATCTCTTTCATTTCACTTTGAAGATAAAATCTGGCAGTTTGTTGATATTCTATCTCTGATGAATCGGGTTTCATTACTGGACGAATGAATTCTGCATCAAGTATTGCATTTGATTTAACACTTGAGAGATCTTTTAAAACTTCTTTAGTTTGTTTTATAAAATTTTTTTGACATTCATTTAAAAATGGAGGTAAATCAATAAAGTCAAGATTCTTATATGTATAAGATCTGACTCGGTTTTTGAACGCACTCTTCTTGAGAATTACTTCAATACCTTGTGGAGAAGCCATATTTTCAATTTTGATTCGCTTCAGTTGCTAGTCAAACGAGAACTAAATTTCCCATTCACAGAGCAACTTCTATTTATATCAAAAAATTCAAGAAGAAAACAACATGTTTATGCCTTTTTTTGTTTATTAATTTTAAAAAAATTCACAAATTATAAAAATTCTTATACAAACGAATGTAAAAGATCACTTATATAAATAAATAGTAAATTTTTTCATTCTGGATTCGTCTAAAACATTCTCTTAAAGTCACCAGTCAAGGGGATGCTCAGTACATGATTTATAACTTATTCAGATTTTAGAATCGAACTTCTATTTATATCAAAAAATTCAAGAAGAAAACAACATGTTTATGCCTTTTTTTGTTTATTAATTTTAAAAAAATTCATAAATGATAAAAATTCTTATACAAACGAATGTAAAAGATCACTTATATAAATAAATAGTGAATTTTTTCATTCTAGATTCGTCTAAAACATTCTCTTAAATTCACCAGTCAAGGTGATGTTCAGTACATGATTTATAATTTATTCAGATTTTAGAATCTCACACGATATACTTCTGGAAGTACATCAATAATTTCTGGTTCTAGAAATTCATCCTCATAATCCTCATCTCTGTCTACTATATCTTCCTCATTCTTCATCTCAGACTCTTCTTCTTTATTGGACTCTTCAACAGATTTTTCACTTTCACGTTCATAAGAAAAGCATTGTGCACAGTGATATTTTTTTATGTAATCTTGATCAAACATAATCCGAACTTCAACAGCTCCTTTTGGTATTTTAAAACAATCTTTCAAGTTACGACGTCTGTACGAATCAAGAATATTTATTTCTACAACTTTATTATTTTTGTTATAGAATATAAGTAAAACTTCTTCTGCGTTATTATCCATAACTCTATATATTGAAATTAGTATAATCAATTTAAGAAAACTATCTGTTCATAACGAAAACTCGAAGCTAACTGTGCTAACTTATGTGATAGTGTCTCATTTATATAGCTATTTTCTCAAAAAAATCATAATATAAATTAGTCATTATTCGAACTCTTCATCAACTCATACTCATACAAAATTAATTGATGTACAATTACTCAAATCTGAAAATGAAAAAGGGTATAAAAACAACAACAATTTTCATTTTACAGTAACCATTTTCGGTTTGCTTTTATTCATATTTAAAAAAATACAGAGAAAACAAAAAACAAATTTATTGTTTATGCCCATTCTGCATTATCCTCATTGTCAGAGCTGTCACTGCCACTTTTCTGTACATTTTTTCGAAGTTCAAAACGAAAATTAATACGATGTGGCGGAACTGGATCTTTTCCATCAAAGATAAAGTCGTAGGAATCAGCGTTTAACTTATCGACTGCCGTTTGGTTGTTCAGCTTCCTTGCCATACGTTCTGGTAAAATTACATACCCATCCTTAATGAAAAGACATAAAAGTTGTTCCTTCTTACCATATGCTGATTCTTTTAACGAAAACTTTTGAATTTTATATCGACCAACTTCGAGGTCATCGAAAGAAATGTAACTGCACCGAGATGCAGCATTTTTATTCAATCGTGACAACATTTTGAACAAGTTCACTTTACTTTTAAAAACAATTAACTTTTCTCTTCTTTTGTAAAGATGTTTTCACTTTAAAATCTCAAATTGATCTCAAATTTTCTCAACAGAAATCTTATATTTATATCAAAAAGCAAATACACATACACTTACATTATTTCTCATAAAGATGTTTTCTGTAATGAAATTTCGGGAATCTGATGCAATACATGTAAGAAAAACAACCTTTAAAATGAAATACCAAATAAATGTTTGATAATAAAAATATGAAAAAAAAACTAGAAATCTCTCGAATTTTCTATAAAAAATTTAAAAAAAAACAAAGAAATAAAATTCATATTTAATGTGTTTATTTACAATTCATGACATTTCTTTAATACAAATTTTATCGGTATTCACAAAAAATCGCTATGTTTTTTCATTCTTCTTCCATTTCATAGCATGGATAATTGAAATAACATAAACAATTATAATTAACGTTTCTTACAGAATTCATTAAATTACAATACGATAGATACTTTAATGTAGGCACTTTCATTGGTAAAGATAAAACGCCATTATAGTCAAATGTATTATTATTTGGATTCAATTTTTGTAAATACTTATTATATCTTGTTGAACCATTTCTTTCAAAGTCCCCAATAGGAACTGTGTCATAGTGATTTATAATTAAATTTATTTTACGTGTTTTAATCATAAAATCACGATCAAATAATTTTTGACATTCATTAAAATATTTATTACCACGTGACATTGGAATTATTTCATTAGAAAAATCGCGAACTTTTTTTTCAATAGCCATTTGATATCTTATTTCGTCTGTTTGCCATCCATTTATAAAATTAACAACTTGAGGATTTGTTAAACAACAATGAATGCCATAAATGTAATTTAAAATTACTTCTCGCAAATGGAATGCTTTAATATGACTAAACACCAAAGCATTTCTACAAATTGGTAAATCTATTTCATTAAGCATTTTTAAAATTGTGTAATTATCTAGTTCTAAATCTACTTTGTAAAATATGACTTTCGGCAAATGACCATATTTTGTTTTCCAATGCCTAACTATAGACAAATTTGGATTTAAAGTAACAACTGCTTCGATAAATGTTAAAACATGTTTTTCATTTTTGTAAATAATATTGGGATCGAAAAGATTTTCTTCATGATTAAAATCACGATAATGTGTGTTTGTTTTTCTTGCAGTTTTTGTTGATTTCATATAATCATCATCTGGGCTTAAAATCCAAATATGATTATCAGTTTTTGGTGCAGATGCATCTGTCATATTTAAAAAAAACTGTATTAAATCCATATCAAATCTACAATATATATCTATATCATCAAAATCATTCGTAAAATTAAGAGCATATGTCAAAAAACCACCTGAGATAAAACCTTGAACATTTCTTTCATTCAAAATTTTTTCAGACCATACGTAAACACAATGTTTAATTGCTGTATTCTTTTTAATCCAACTTCTTTCTAATCGATCCATTAAATTACGATTACTTGATTCATCACAAAGATACAATTCAATAATTTTTTGAAAAAACCCACCAAAAATATCGTATAGAAATGTTAAAGGTAAAATGAACCTGAACGGTCGAAGATACATAACAATTTTTGATAATAGTTCATTTGATGGTTCTTGTGTTGATTCTTCCAGAATTTGCATGCAATCGATTGAATTAAGAAGTGCTGGTCGACACCGAAATTTTGGTAAACTATCATCAAAGTTATACCAATCATATTTCTCATCAGCAAATTTAAATGGATTTAAAACAGCTGGATTCATTCTAATATCATCCGAATCATTTGATGGAATATGAATTGTTGGTAATGGTAAATACATTCCATTGAATGTAAGCTGTGAATTCCCATTTGTTGATTGATGATATCTTTCAAAGAGTTTTATTTGACGTCGTATATACATTTCAACGCATGCTCCGAATGTAAGACGATATGCTCTTCGATCAATTTTTGGAATTAACAACTGTTCGTCACATTCTTCATATAAATATACGACAGCTTTTTTCTCACAAACATTCAACTTAAGATCTGATTCAATTGGAGAAACAAGCCAATCTAGTGGAGATGTCATTATGTGAGTTCCAGTACGGTTTATCCTTGTTAAATGCATCCAGTATGTGAAAATTTCTTTTGGAATTTTTACTTTTATTGTACGGTTATAAACACATGTATGTTCACAAACATACTCAAAAAACCTTCGAATAAACTTATTCGAGGTGTCTCTGTCTAAAACAAAAAAATCCATTATGAATTCTTTTCACTGTTCACTTGTATCACTATTCACAGTCAAAACTAAAATGAATATTTCTCCTTACATATCTTTCTTTTATAGAAATTTTAAATTGCGTTTGAAAAATCGCTTTGTTTTGAATCAAAAACAATAAATTTAGTGTTTTATAATTAATGAAAAATGTTTGACATCTTGTTATTGATTAAAAAAAAAAAACATTTATCCAACCATTTTATACGTTATCAACAAAACTACAAAAGAAAAACACTTCATAACAAAACAGATTTGAAAAAAATGTTACAACAAAACCAATTTAAGAAAGAATAAACACTTACATTCACTTCAAAAAAATACTTTCAATAAAACTGTTTCATCTGAAAAAAATACTTATAACAATAGCCAGATTTAAGAAAAAAGTACTTACATTCAACTCAAAAAAATACTTTAACATTTTGTTATTGATTAAAAAGAAAAATATTTTTTCACTGCTTTGAACCTTTGAAAAATGTCACAACAAACAGATTTCTGAAAGAATAAGTACTTACATTTAATTCAAAATTTTTTTTCGATAAAACGGTGTCATCTGAAAAAAAATTGAAAATAACAAAACAACACCACTTTTTTCTTTTCACATTTTGATTTTCGTTTTGTTTTAAAAATTTTTATTCATGATCAAAAAAAATTTCACGAAACATTAACGCATATTACGCATCTCCCATTGAAGCATGATTTCATATGCACGCGTAAGAATAGGTAAATTTTCTTCGCCGATCGCCAAATGGTCATTCCAAGCATCTTGGAGGAGAAAAATACGTCGGGGGTTCTCGCCAGAAATTAAACGGACGTTTACTTCGCCAAAATCGGATTCATTGTGACCATTGTTAATGGGTGCGTCGTTGTCATCGCTCAAAATTTGAATGAATTGCATGCACAGGTTGACATAGTTGGGGAAATTGAATGTGACATCACTTTCTCCGACGACTGGTCGATATAGTTTTACACAACTATGATGAACAATGCCATGTCGATTGATTGATCGAAGAAGCCAAATTTTCACGATGACGTCGTTAGCACGTAAAGTTATCTGACGACAATACGTTGGCGGTTGTTGAACGATAATGACACCAGGATCATTAGACATTGACATCGTAAAATGTCACACAACTTTTTGTTCACAAATTATTCACTTTTTCTGCACAAATATATTGAACAATCTTGTTTTTATTTTAAAATGAATTGAACGTTGAAATTGCAATGCTCAATCGAGCTCCTCAACAAACTTGATTTTATTTCAAAATGAATTGAACGCTGAAGTTACTCTATCGAACTCTCAAACAAAAATGAAGCCATAATTTGCTTATATAGCCTTATATAAGAAATTAGTTCTGCGTTCTTCAAAATTTCTCAAAGTGAGATGTCGAATCAAAAAATGTGTATCCCAATAAGAAAACCCATTAATTAAACATTTTATTTTCTTATTTTTACAAATTGTTTAATCACTGTATTGTATTTTAGAATAGAAAGTGGATACACTTTGAAAAATAAGAAAATAAACTGTAAAATTTATGATCCTTTCTATTAAACCATGCATTTTTATATAAATAATCAATGCAAACAAACTTCCGATCAAATTACACATTTATAAAGGGACACAATAAATAAACATTTTTATTGCTTTTACTTTTTGGTGACATATAGTGTGGTCATATACATGACCAAATAAATGCAATTAAAAATCACAATTAGAAATTGTTGACGTACAAACAAAAATGAAACCATATTTACATATAAAGCCTTATTTATGAAATCAGTTGTGCGTTCTTTAAAATTCTTAAAGTAAGATGCCGAATCAAAAATGTATGTCACAATAGAAAAACCATTAATTATACATTTTATTTTCTTATTTTTACAAATTGTTTCATCAGTGTATTGTGTTTTTGAATAGCAAGTAGATACACTTTGAAAAATAAGAAAATAAAATGGATAATTTATGATCCTTTCTATTAAACCATACATTTTTTATATAAATAATCAATGCAAACAAACATCCGATCGAATTACACATTTATAAAGGGACACATTAAGTAAACGTTTTTATTGCTTTTACTTTTTGGTCACATACAGTGTGATCTTATACATGATCAAACAAATCCAATTGAAAATCACAATTAGAAATTGTCGTCGTACACACTTTACAATACCAAAACAAAACAATAAAACTATATAATTAATGTGTTTCTGTTGCATTGAATATTTTTGAGATTATTGATTAAAAATTTTTGTAAATTAGAGTAAATGGTGCTCTAGACCTTGTAAGTAGTTGTGCGTTTTGTATGTATACGTGAATTCGTCACACGGACATGTGACGTCACATATATGTACATGCAAAACGCACACTTACAAGGTCCAAAAGTAATATAGGTCCCTCTACTTCAATTTTTTTTTGAACCCTAAAAACAAGAACCCTAGATTCTTTCGATTTGATAGGCTTTTTTGCCGAGAGAAAATCGATCGAGTTGCTAAGGATTTTTGAGCCAAATTCTCCCCCTCTTAAACATTTTTCCCGAGTATAAACCCCAAAAACCCTTTTTCGCCAAATATTTTGCCGAGAGAAATCCATTTACAAAGTTACTCTTGTGTATCTTGTATGGATTTTTCCAGGGACTCCCTATAGAATTTTGCCATCACCCCCCATATTTTTTTAAGAACCATCTTGAACCAAATGTGTCGAATTTTGCCTATAATGAGTTTGTTTTTGCTAGTATCTGTTATTTATTATTATGAAAACAAGACATTCGTGCAGTTAACAATGAATATAAGAGTTATTTATATGCGTCATATTAACCAAACACGGCCTTGAAAGTATTGTCATTGTTAACATTTATTGAATGAAGACCATGTCTTGACTGAAATGTTTATGTTTCAAGAACTGTTTCAAAATACATTCCATTTATGATGTATTTGTAGTTTCGAAAATTGCCATCAGCTTTCGGTATTTATGTCGGTCTATACTTGTCGTATATTTTCGGTGTCAGCACCTTTTGCCAACATTAAATAGTACCAAGGGCTGAACTGTGGCTTCTCTTTGAATGTCATCTTTTTTGAAGAAGCCAACATTTCCTTATATTCTGGCAGCTGTTTTTCTCCAGATATGTATTTTAATGCTTTTGCCTGTGTTTTAAAGAAGATATGTTTGTTTCATTAAGCACACGCGTAGTCATAGCCGCATGCGTTCAACGTACATATGACTACACATTAGGGTGGTTTTTTTGGTCATTTTTCGGAATTTGCTGGGCAAATAGTTTTTTTGTGTCTATTAGACGTCAGAAATAATATACGGGTGTATTTTTTGGTTTTCGTCTCACCAGTAGGCGCAAGAGCTATATCGATTCCATGGATCCCTTATTATCCCTTATTCCATGGATCCCTTATTCCATGGATCCCTTATTTATCCCTTGTAACACTAGATTTTGTGAAAATATAAACACACCTTTTCTCAATCACATCGGTCCAAAATGAAGAGTAATCATCATTTATGACCAGAATTTAGGTACTGGTGAAGTTTTAGACGAATTGGATGAAAATAAACTGTTTTTACTCAAAATTTCCTAGCAAAAATCGAAGAATATAGTAAAGGTAACACACATGTCCATAAATCAAGGTGAATTGAAGCTGGAATGCTTTTCAACCAAAAATAATTGATTATACCTTTGGTATATAATCATTTGGACGTTCCATAAGACTGATATTTGTATTGAACATTGGGAAATGTAGAAATATGGTTAAATCGGATCGAATGGTCACTTTTTGGAATTCCTAATCAACTGCTGACTAATCTGCGATACTTTCTTTTTTTACAATCTTCAATTTATTAAAATTAATTTCGATCCTTAAAATATTCATATTCAATCATGTAACGGTGAATTTAATTATCAGCCACTGCTTCCAAACTGGAATAGTAGTCTTCAGCTCCTCTTCCCAATAGATGTGGTTTCACTTTAAGCGATATATTCTTGGAATAATCCAGCATTTCCTTCTGTGATGGAAGTGGTTTCGTTCCAGTGATGAATTTCAACGCAAAACGAGACTGCAGAATTACCAAAATTCATATTCTCAAAATTTGTTCAAGTTTTGCTTAATGTGAAACGTAGTTTTATACATTAAGCTATGGAATAGTAAGATATATATGAATGAGGTAGAATAAAAACTACTTCTCGAAAAAAAATACTAAACACGAAACCTAAAAAAAATTTCAATAAAAGTGAACCAAAATATTTTTGTCAAATTGAAGTGAATCAAAAAAAAAATTGTTCGATAAAAGTGAACCAAAAAAAAAAGTTCATTTTAGTGTATTTTACACTGAAAAAATCAAATAAATTTTTTTTTTGGTTCACTTTTATCGAACAAAATTTTTTTGATTCACTTCAATTTGACAAAAAGATTTTGGTTCACTTTTAATTGAAAATTTTTTTTGGTTTCGTTTTCAAATACCAATTTTTCGAGAAGTAGTTTTTATTCTACCCCATTCATATATATATATATATATATATGTTTGTTCAGTGATTTTAGAGAAAACCAGAAAAGTTAGAGAGTTCGGGCTTTCGGCATTCGAGAGGGCATGAAAAACCCTCCAGACGTATTTTTTATTTTCCCCATAAGTGCTCCCCATTTAATTTTTTCATTCATGGACCCTCTTTTTTGGATTCCACTTTGAAAAATATTTCGATTCCACTCACCATTTATTGAGTGAATAACGAATGGATTCGGGTGGAATTATTTTTCTCCGCAACTTTATTGGGTGGATAAAAGATGGAATAAATGAGTTTTACTTTGATTACTTTGGATCTAGATGAAACTTGTTGAAAAAAAGTTGGAGACACCCGAGGTACCAAATTGTTTTAGATCCCTTATAAAATTACCTTTCGAATGGTATATAAATTATGGAGTTTCCGGCAGGTTTGATGGCGTTTTACGCTGGCCATTTGGCCGAAATATGAAAAATTGTGAGAAAAATCGGCTTCCGAATCTCATTGCAAGCAACCTAGTTCTATGATTTTGATGAAACTTTGCCAGATGATAGCTCTTGAAGCTCTCTTTCCAACGGTATATAGCTTATTAGCCAATCAAACTTGTGAATGTGTTTCCCAGGTGGCCGTTTGAGGCCAAATTAGTGAAAATATTGGCAAAATCAATTTTCAAGGCGTAATTTATTTTAAAAAAATTGTGGCAAAACATTCAAAATATGAATGTCGAGTAGTTTGTTTTTCTTAGTAGTACGGTTCCACGTTTCACATTAAGCTCTACGGCCAAAAACTGGCAGTGTATTTATTTAATTGTCGTATAATTTTGTTTGTCATAACCAGAATATTTACCTGCAACTCATACATTTTAAAACTTATTCCACCGTAAGCGACACCGATAAATGCCATGGATGGATGTTGAATATTTAAAATATGCATGTACAATGGTTCGATATAATTGTCTTTGACACGAATACCAACGCTTTTATCCAAAAATGGATATGAAAATTTATAGCCTGAAAAGAATTATATTCGATCTCATTTGATGGGATAATTGGCACTAATTTCGAAAAGGAGTTGATTAAATGGATACGAGGTTTGGAATCAATTACCTGTTGCATAGATAACCATTGAAAAATTTAGGCACGGACCATATTGAAATTCAACCTGATTTTTACCCATGAAACGTCTTACTTTACCAGATTCAGCGACCGGGTTGCAGTCTGGCTTTTCGCATTCATCGTGAAAATCTTTGGGTTCACAGAAAGCTATTGCCGTTCCTGTATGCACATTTTTTTTATACATTCAAAGAAAAACCTATCATTACTTTGAAATACTTTATCTCATCTCTCTCTGATTGATAGCGATCAAAGCCTTTGATGCAAAGTAGTGCTTTGAAGATTTTTACCTAATATTTTTTCCACAAGAGATATTGACTGGTAGGAGCTGTGCACTACTGAGATACCAACTTTTTTAAGTTGCTCTACTATATCATAGCCCGAAGGACCTTTTCCAATAACCAAGATTGATTCATTCTCTCCTAGAAGACATGTATTTATTTGCTTTTTGACAGTCAGAAGACAGGATGAATCTATCTTATTTGACGCCAAGGATTTTGGTGGCGATACTCGTTTTATTAGGTCCGTTCATGACATCTTACAGAGTTGTCTTCAGAACTTTCTCTCTAGACTCGCTTTTGGGAGAAATTTCCGAAGTCAACTTTATATGAGATCATAAATCAACGTAGCAAAACGACTGTCACCATTGAAATCCTTGAGTCCAAATTGGGTGCAACCTATCTCCCGACCTCATCATCAGTGCAGTTAAAACAGAAAAAAAACCTTCACACATACCAATGAATGTTTCAGGTATACGGTAGTCACGACTGTGCATAGTTTTTCCCTTGAATTTGCAGGCTCCTTCAATGTTTGGGATTCGTTTTTCAAAGTTAATGCCAGAGCAAACAAAAACAGCGTCAAATTCATGAGTCTCTTTTTGTTTTTGTTTGCATAAATTCTTTCTTAAAACAGTCACTTCCCACTTGCCGTTCTTCTTAACAACAATTTTGTCAACAAAATGATGGTATCGAATGAGTTCCTTTACATGAAACTCTTCAGCAAAAGAATTCAGATATTTCCAAACATCTTCATGTGATGGATATGATGGAGTTCCATATGGATATGTATACGGAGGTACGTTCGGGAATATCATAAGATGTTTTGCTAAATTAGTTCTGTTTGAAACATTCACATTATTTACGATAAGTTTTGAAAAATTTCTCTCATTCGCCCTCGCCGAGAATTTATAAATATACTCACGTGAGGTCACGATACATTGGAGTATGAATTTCAACACCGTATTCATCCGTGCCAGTTTCCTCTGTATAGTACCATATTCCACCGAGTGTCCCAGTTTTTTCAAAAATGGTTACATTGTGTCCTTGGGCAATGGCATTCTTTGCACTAACAATACCCGATGGGCCAGCTCCGATAACAGCAATATTCAAGGCCGAACAAATTTCCAAAAATTCAAGAATGAATGGAAGAAGAATCCATTTTATTCTCGCCACAATACCCATTCTATCACTCATTTACGCTGAAAATTTAATGGATTTTTATCGTCACTTGTAAGGTTGTTGTTACGAATAAGAGCGACTGACTACAGTTGTAGAATGATGATAAACAGCTGACAAATTAAGCAAGACATTTATTCATTTGAAATTCTCTGTGTCTGCATCGAAAAAAAAAGTCGATGAATTTTTGTCACAAATAGCGGCTGCAAAAACAGTAGAAAAAAGATATTTAGAAGAAGGCCCAATTTTGTTTTGCGTAGATTGGCAATAGACACGTTTGGCTTGGCGAAGAAAAAGATGTTTGGAAAACATCCATGTGTTGATTCGAAAATGTCATTTCATATTGAATTTCATTGTGTTTATGTGTTTATTTTCGACAACAAAAATGAAAACTAGCACATATCTTTCTTGTAATTAACTCACAGCGAAAGCTGATTAGTTCATAAGTGTACATCGATTTATAATATGTGTACGTCCATGCACAGGCGGTATAATTTAGATACTCTCTAAACCATTTGAGCAAACTGCCTTTAGGTCTAGAGTATTCTTCGATTTGCTAGGAGTTTTTACTTTTCCGCACACCTAGTGTAAGAAAGGTATTGTATTAGGCCAAAAAATTAAAGTCATCCCAAAACATGTTTTCTATGCATATTTCATGTAGAAAACACGATTGGAGATGATTTTGGGGCATATTAATGTGCGTCGCTGTGTGTGATGTGTCCTGTGTCCTGTGTCCTGTGGCGTGTTGCCAAAATTTGTTAACTCGATAAATCTTTTTCCAAGAACTCAATTCAAATTCTGACTTTGCAGGATGATTTGGGACTACTAGGAGACGTGCTGATTAGTTTTTGAGCAATATCTGTTGACCGGTGTAATTTTTTTTGGTCCGAATGGAATATCCACATCCATACATTTTACTTTTTTGATCATTTTTCAACCATTTTGGTGACACGATGGTTTCGTGCTCAGACATGAAATTCAAAATCTGACTTTACGGGATGATTGGACACTACGACGAATAGATCTGGTCAAATTTTCAACGACATTGATTGATCGATGTAAAACTTAGACTGTGAAGAGGCACTTATGAGAAAAATGCCTTAAAATGATATTCTTTCAATTTGAACGCTGAAAGAATGTGTAGTGGGTTTTTTTTGGTACGAGAAATCCGAATCTGATGTTAGTTTTAATATGCAATCAATTTTTCACAGACTTTTCATAGAAAAATCCACAAAAAATTTCATATTTGTATGAAAGACATGCCTTTGTGGTCAACCCTGACTTGCGTCATATGGGCTTCTGTGTTATTGTGCCGAACTCCGCTCAACGTAGCGCCATCTCTTTACACGAAGTTGAAGTAATAAAAGTTTTTGTGTATTTCTTAAGTTTGAGAGAAATCGCATATTCACATACATATTTAGTTGCGTTGAATTGTAATTTAATAACTGGTAATAAAAAATGTCAACGAAATCAAAGAGAAGAATTATAGAAGTCACAACAGTTATTATATACATATTTATGGTTTACTGCCGCCAATCTACGTCATATGAAACGCCTTTTTATTCGGTCTTCTCTTCATTACAAAAAAATTAAATAAAAATATACACACAGCGTAGAGCAATATTTCTTTCGACTTGAAATTTCGTAGCATTTAAAATTTGATTGCAAATTTCACTTAAAATTAATCGAGCACACTTAGCAATTTTTTTGATGAAAAAAATTTAATTTAATATGAAATCTCAAAACATAGCATCATACAAAATGACAATTTGTTTACATGCTCATCGTTGACAGCCGGTATATGCGATGACATAAACCAAAGTGAAATGCCCATGTATTTTTGCGAATAACATTGCTCTCATTGAATCACATGTTCAAAATTCTTAACGTTGATTCGTTCGCTTATGCGCACTGTGTATGTATGTAGAGACGCTCAATGTGAGCGATCAATATTGTTCAAATACATGTGCACTTCATTTCGGTTTTTGTCATTCTAATACTGTTCGTGTAGAAAAAAGTTCGTGTGAGTGACAACATTGATTGTTGTCATTCCACTGTTTTCTCTCTCTTTGTTTTTAGTTTATTTTATTTTATTCTATTGTATTTTAAATTCAATATCATTTTAAAAATTATTTATTACTTAAATGTTTAAAAAAAAAAATGAACAATTTATTAAATTACAATTCAACGCAATTCAATGTGCGGTTTATCTCAAACTTGAGAAATACACAAAAAAATCTATTACTTAGACTTCGTATAAAGAGATGGCGCCAGTAGTAGAGCTTTTGTCAAAAAGTCAAATGTAAGTAGGAGTTGTTTGTGGTACCGTAATGATGTGAAACTTTGAACAGGCTATTTTTTTGATTGAAATTTCTTTAAACTTGGTGTGATTATTTATTTTGATGAGAAAATAATATTCACAAGTTTTCACGGTAATTTAAGTAACTGCAACCATACATAGACCATCATTTCTGTTTATTCCTAAAATTTCGGTTCCATGCGGAAAAGTCAGCCTGCGTACGTAAGCCACTTTATATT
>NW_022199148.1:0-12266 GCF_009176525.2 Contarinia nasturtii
GGCGTCTGTTTGATGTCTTCTTCCCATGTTAATAATAGTTTTTGAAGAAAATTTCACTAAATTCGTTATCGTTGATTTGTTCTTGATGAATCCATGCTGACTTTCGTGGATCATGTTTTTCAAATACAGATTGAGATGGTTTGTGACGATCGAATCAAGAATTTTTGACAAAATACACTGTAAAGCAACACCCCGGTAATTTTGAACGTTGTTTCTATCGCCGTTTTTGTAGACTGGTCTGACAAATGACGTTCTCCATATCTGCGGGACAGAGGCAGTTTCAAGTGATTCTTTTAACAGTGTTGAGATTGGCCCCTGCAATGAAACCAAACAATGCTTGATAAATTTGTTTGGAATTTCATCAGGACCACAGACAAGATCATCTGGCAGCATGCTTATATGTTGACCTACAAGCTCCTCGGTTATTTCGATCATTGATATTTCAGCACAAATATCACGTATTTTTTCTATTTCCGAGCTGTCATATCGCAGATCACCTTCTAAAGAGCTGTAAGCGTTGCCAAAGTGTTTTGCAAAAAAACTAGCAATTGTTAATTGATCGCTTGCTTTTTCATTTAAATAAGTCATCTCATGTGGTAGATCTTCACATTTCCCTTTTTTGAAATTTACGTGCTTGAAAAATTTCTTTGGGTCATCATCTATCTGTTTCTCCATCTCTATTCTGTAATCTCTGAAAGCTGAGCGTGCACAACGTTTATATTTCCTTCTTATTTCTTTGTAATGTTCAATTGATTCAACTGTGTTGAGCCTTTTTTTATTTTGATGTTCTTTGCTGACCATGTTTTTCAACTCAACCAATGACTTGGTAAACCAAATCGGTTGTTTCCTGTTGATTTTTGTCTTTAACTGTACATGTGTTTCAATTGTTGACTTAATAATTGTATAAAAATTATCTAGTTTCAATTGTAATGAACTTGTATCAAAAACACTATGCCAATCTATATCAAGAAGCGACTCATTTATTCGCTTATAGTCTGCATTTATAAAGTCGCGATATGTTTGTCTTGTTTCAATGGTTTTGACGACCGGCTCATTATATCTGATTTCAATTGCATTGTGGTGCTTTTCAAAATTCAATAAATGATAGTCACTTATTGTGCATTGAAACAACTCAACATCATTCGTCCAGATCATATCAAGCATACGACCATTTTGGTTGTAATTCTTGTTAATCTGGTGAAGTCCCAGTTCATAGCAAGTATCCAGCACTATCTTCTCTTTTTCACTGGCTGCATTGATAGCAATTGCAATGTCTGGGTCCTCATTCTCGTCAACAAACCAAATCAATTTGGGCAGATTGAAGTCACCAGATACTATTAAAACATCTTTTTCACTCAACTTTGAAGCTAGTTCTTTCAAAGCATACATGTTGTTTTCATATACTTTGAGAGTTGAGTCTGGTCTGATGTACAATTCAACCAAAAAGATGTTCCTTCTCATGCTGGTAACCTTTACCCAAATTTGTTCTGCTCCGAAATGGTCACCCGTTCCGATGCAAACTGACTTTAGTTTGTTGTTGACAGCTATCAATACTCCGCCGCCTCTCTCCTTTGGATGTAGTTAGTCTCTCTCTGTATTCGTTGAACGGTCACATCGATGAACACTGTACATTGGTGGAAAAATATCGTTTGTATTGATAGCGTTGTCCAAATGTGTTTCGCAAAGCATATAAATTGTTGACTGTTGAACAATTGATGATTGTTTGGCCATTACATCAGCAATAAATTCGGGAATTTTCGAACGTAGGCCATTCACATTTTGTGAGCTGCATAGTCAATTTTTCTGGGAGACCACTCGCCTTAGTTGTCAAAGAAAAATTGGCAGCATCTTTTGAATCGATGTTTAATTGAAGTGCCTGGTCTGCCAACGATGTGCCGGCGGACGAACACCTCTCCGAAATCTTTGAAAATTTGCATATCGTCGCTCATAGTCATCAAAGCAACTACGGCAGTCACAATTTGCATAATGTGATTTATTGATTGGTCGATTTTCTGCAAAATTCTGCATGGAATTGTGGTTATTTCTCTGACGGTCGATGTTCTGGTGTCTTACTGTGACCCAGTTTCTTTGTTGGAACGATCGACTTGCCTCAAAATTTTCAAATGGTGCCATTGATTGATGTTGGTTTTGCTGAATGTTGTGACGTGTATGTGTTTTCGGCTGGTTTTGATGATGAAATAGCTGTTTTTGACGTGTGGCATCATTTGTGGGAGCGGTTGGTGGATGATTGTCGTGTTTATTTTGACTATTCGATGTGTTTGGGTCTGTTTGTGGCTGACGAGATGATGATGGAACCGGATTGACGTTGATATTAATTTTGTTTTGCTCTTTGTTTGCTTTCTTCTTCTTCTTATTTCGACGCGATCGTTGGTTTCTAAGTCTTTTCTTTTCTTTTTCACGTTCATCATTCGTTCTTACCTGAACACTTGCACCAATAGTTGTTGAATTATCGATCGTTGTGTTGACTGAGATGATGTCGTTTGATTCTTTTACAAAAAGAGACATTTCTATTTCATTTTTGAAAATATTGTTGATTGAGCCGATCACTTTGTCACCAACTTTTTTGATCATTTTTTCGACTTCATTTTTGTTAAATAAATGCTCAGTTGCATCATGATAATTGCCATCGTCAGTATTTGCATCATCTTTTTTCGTTTTGACTTTGAACAAATGCATGCATTTTGAACAACACACTGGTAACGGCGATATTCCATTGAAAATGTCATTGAACTCATCTTCTTTGTATACGTCGCTTGTAAATGTGAAATTGTTGCTATTTGGCATTATTGTACGTTTAATTAATCCAAATTGCATCAATAGTCTTTCCATTTGTTTATTTGTTTTGATTAAACACTCGATGTAAATGTTGCTTGCACAGAAAATGCATTTGAAATGCAAAGCATTATATTTGGCACCGGTACACTTGTTTTCGGTGCAGCAATGGTATGTTTTTTCTTGTTGTTGTTGTTTTTCCATTGTGTTGCTGTCACTGTGATTCTCAATGCAATGTTTCTTTTTTTTAGTTTTCTATCAAATCGACTAAATATGACTGAACTTCACTTTTCAACTATAGCAAATAAGTTTGTTTTGCTATTGTACAAATAATTTTATTTTTTAAGGAACTAAAAATATTTTTAAAAATGAAAATAGTCTAAATAAACGATGAGCGATAGAAAAAAAACAATGCGATGTTCGTCACAAAATTGATATCAGAAATTTTGTGTTTCAAATTTTGGTTTCGTCACTCGTTCTTCACCTCGATAGAGGTTTTTTATTTGATATATAAATATATGAAATTAAATCGGAAATGGGAGAAAAATGGCTAAATAGTTTTTTTTTGAAGATTTTCATTGATTTTATATGATTTAGTATATGAAGAAGTGTCACTCATACTTTCATCACATTTCTCTCTACACACAGTTGAAACAATTGCAAATGAATTGAGCACACAGTTGAATCAGTTCACTCGGAACATCAAATTGAATTCAAACGTTAAGCGAAAAGTCGAAGATTTGGTGGAAAAATTCGAACGGAGTCTTGTCGAAGCCTTGCAGCGTTTACGAAATGGATTTGATTATTTGATACTAATACAACTACTGTTGCCGATCGGAACGATGTGTCTACACCAACATCAACCGGTGATACAGTCGCATCAGGTACACGTCTAAAACAATCACAATCGAATACTAGCAATGCACGACAAAAAACAATACCGGCCAAACGAAAGAAGCGAGCAAACACAATTGCAAATGCACCGGCAACAAAGAAGCGAACAACTCGTGCCACCAGTATGCCGAATACATTGAATAATGATAATGTCAGCGATGATTTCAATGATGGTGACGATGGCGACAATGGTGATGAGGATTCAGAAAGATACCAATCGATCAAAATGGGCAAACGTAAGTCGTTCAATGAAAATCTAGAGAATAAGGATGAATTGGCTAGCATTATCAATAAAATTGTCACGGACATGAGTCACACTTGGCGACTTGGCGCACTCAACGTACACTGTAGCCTCATGCGAATCATACAATCGAACAATGAAGATGCCATTCGTACCGAATTTTGGAACAGTACGTGTGAATACAATCGAAATTATTTTGATGGTTATTTTCGTGGTGTGTATGGTAATCGTATCAATGGCAAGACAAAATTGCAAAAAACATGGAAATTGGATCAGGCTATAATCAAGTTCTGTCGGAAGCACAAAGTCATTGAGAAAAATGCAATTGGTTATGGTAACATTTTCACCTATGTCACTCGGCAATATTTCACCAATTTCATGATGTGTATCATACGTAGTCTGTATAATAATGTTCGGCCGTATTTGAATCATTGTGTGATTTCCGAAGAATTGGCAAACCATCCGAAATCAAATGAGCCGGTTGCGAGCACATCACGAGCCAAAACACCACCACCGCCACAAAAATGTCAAACATTGAAACAGATACGCAAAGCGAATTACCAATTGATCACCAATACAATGCGCTATTTGTTCAGCGACGAGGCAGAGAATGAAAAAGCCAAAACGAAAACGTGATCCAATTCTATTGACACTAGCTATCGAACGTCTTCTGAAGCGTATTCAAACCGATTTTAATCCGATGGATTTCGAAGCGAATCGACGCGGTTATTTCTCCAAATTGACAACAAATTGGTATCGTCATGTGCCATTTTTCATACAACTTCAGCAATATTGTCGTGCAAGAAATCGTGAACGCTGTCTCATGATCAATAAACAAATGGATGAAGATGAAAAGAACCAACCGGCTGAAGTTGCCGCAGCAAAGGCCAAACTTCAGGCTGAAGCAGCAGGTAAAATTCATAAAACCACCACTCACACTAAATCGAAATCGAAATCAATCTGTCGTCCAATTGCCGAATATGTGCCACGAAAACGATTGCCAGGTGTCAAATATACATGGGTTCGATGTGCGCCAAATTTGACCGTGTATCAAGTCATTCCGGAGGCACGTTTTGGTCATATCTACATCCAAATCGATAAGCGTGGCCTCTACGAAATCCTTAAGCGGTTGAAAAATCCAAAGGAACAGGAAATGAAAAAGAACAATGGCAGTAATAAACGATGGGAACAACCGTTCAATGGCAACAAAGAACTGTGGGATCGCATGTGGCGTAAATATTTTGGCATCAGTAAAATCGAACGCCATTCGGCCGGCTTAACATTCGTCAATCGAATACAAACCGATGGCAATGCATTCGTTTTTCTGATGAACAAAGAGAAGAAGACGAAGAAGAAAAACGATGCAACTGATGCTGAAACCAAAGAACGGCTACGAAATATATTACGCCACTGCGATCGCAAAGTAAGCTTTGATGTTGGCGATCGTGAGATCATTGCCGGCCAAATTATCGATCGAGAGAAAGATGATACGGGCGCTGTGAAAGTGAAAAGCGTACGCAATTTCAAAATATCCAGCAAGCAATATCATTGGATGACGAAATTGCCACAGTTCAAGAAACAACGAGATCGACTGGTTGGTACGCTTGAAGACGACAGAGCCGACGATCGTGAGCGGATCGAACGGGAGTGTGAGGACCATGTACAGCCGAGCAGCAGGACGAACGATTTTGAAACGTACGCCGACCATACGTTAAGATTTTGGAAAATGGTTCGTAGAATGGCCGAAAGACAACGATAACTCGATTCAAAGTGCGTCGCCAGTGTAAACCATCGCCAGAAGCACTGCCCGATGGCGGTTCATTCATTTACAGTCACGAGAATTCAAAACAATTGAAGAAGCAGAAAAAATATCGACTACGGTATTCGGACGAAGATGGCTGCCATCCAAAAGTCGAACTGAAACGCTTCAATATGGTCGATGGAAGGCTTGTGCCGGCTGCTGAAAATGCTGCGATATTACCAGTGAAGAGGCCACGAACACATTTGCGACGTCGGCGTCTAGATGTCATCACATGGAAATACATACGAAATGATGATGATATTGTTGATACGACAAAAGTCCGTTCGGTCACATTAAATCGAGACACTAATGCCGGTCGAAATATTCGTCTTCGCGGTATGTTTACAGTGAATCATTTGTTTTTTTATATAACTTTGAATCTAATATCCAATTTTAATAAAATTGCCAGATGCATTCACAGTCGATGCCAAGATACAAGATCAGCATGCAGAGCGACGCTTCAAACAATTTGATGAAAACAAGCGTAAAAAGCATCAAAAGGTGAGCTGCATTATTTGTTGAATACAATTTTTGAATATATGTAATGTGTAAAGTGAATTTGATTTTTATGTTTACATTTCAGTATCAAACATCAAAAAATTCCAATGAAGCTGAATACGATTCGGATCAGTCATGGTGGTCGTCAAGCAGCGAAGAAGATGCAATCGATTTGAGCGACAGTGAATTGTCTGACAACAGTGATGATAGTAATGATAGCGGTAGCGGTAGCGACGACGAAAACTGATAATACGAGCATCGTTTACACACTACACATCGCTCATTCAACAAATCAACCATCAATCAATCAAACAAATAAATGAAAAATTAAATTTGGTTCAATTTAAGGAACAATGTTAATAGTTCTTATCATGAAGTCTGGCTATATTTAGCGTGGACTTTCGTATTATCTAACCAATATGACAGAATCAGCGCGAAAAAATATGAACTTTTAGCCTTTTCCAAAAAATTTTCAATACTTATTTCGACAACAATACAAAGAAAACTATTGATTCCAATCAAGACAAAAGCAATCCGCCTAGTTCATCATAGTAACCGACATGTTAAACTTAACATAACAGAAAACGTTTTGTACTCGTGTAAAATATTCACCATACTATAGTAATATATATTATTTTCGCACATATTCTTTTTAAACAATTAGTGAACCGGAGAAAACGTTCCTGAAAGCGTTTTTTTTAAAATAATTTTTGTGCAAATATAAGAATAAAGTAAATATATTCATTGTATTCTTGTCAATCATTTGTTTCCAGTTAATATTTTGATTTTGAGTATTGAGTTAAACACACTTTTATTGAGTTTTTATTTTATTTTATTACTTTTGAGTTTGTTATTTTTTGTTTCTAATTTTACAACAGATTCATTTGCCTGTTAAATTAAATTAAACGATAGCTATTTTTCCTTAAGACAATAGAGTAAAGGCGTTCCTTTTTCAAATAAAATAACATTTTGTTTATTGATTCAATAAATTGTGTGAGCATTTTTCAAAGGCGGTGTTTGGAAATTTGTGTGCCAGTTAATTTTTTTTTAAAATAACTCTTCTCGGATTTTTTGCTGAGCTGAATATATTTATTACACACGATGGAAGATATTTTATGTTACCTTTTTGCTATCATTGGCAACTGAATAAGAAAATCTGGAAGATAATATTCGCTCAAAATACTGAATGTAATGGTTTTAAATAGTTTTTGCGTTTTGCTACTTGATTAACAGGGTTTGTGTTGTTTTTGGAACTCAATTTATGATGGTTCGTTTCACACAAATTAATAATGACAAATAAACGAAAACACAAAACACGAGAGGTATTTTATAATTTATATAATTGATATATCATAACGAACATTCGTAACAAAAAAAATTGTTCGTTCGTTGAATAAAAATAATTGCAATAAAATTCCGAATAAGCGTTCCTTCGCCTGGTGGTTTGTAAAATATATCATTTAGAGTTTTTTAATAAAAATCCAAAAGTATTGAATTCTTTTCCCGAATATATTTTTAAAAGATCAGTTTAAATAATTTTCAGAATTAATTGATTCAAACAGCAGCAATCATAAATTTAACCTTTTAAGTATATTTTAAGCATCAGTTATTATTATTTTATCGAAATGTTAAAAAACAACTTTTTCGTCGAGCATTTAGTTTTTCAGAGTTCATTTGTCATTTTTTGGCTATCTAAAAAGATTATTCGTTATATGTTTTTACTTTTAATCCATCGAAATTTCAGACATATCATCAAAAACTGTAAAACAAACAGTTATGAAAAAGAGATGTTGTTTATAAGCAATTAAAAATATATTGAGTATTTTTTTTATTATATTATCCTCAACATTCTAGAAGGGAGATTTTTCAATATTAATTTAAAACTCTGCAGTAGAACTCTTTTATACGTCATTTATTGCATTTAATTTTCTTTATTTGTGGAATTAGTATTTTCAATTTTCAAGATGCAACTCACATCTTTCTGATATTTTTCGATTGGCGCGGTGTATATGTGTCAAACCAAATCCAACGATATTCATTTATATGTATTAAAAATGCGCTCGCATCGTGTGACAGTATTGTTAGTATAAACAAGTTCCATCACTTTGAAGCTATGATCGCACCAACCGATTTTGTTTATGTGAATATTCCAACAACATTTCGATCGGGAAAATATTTGATGTTACATTGGAAATAAATTTCATCATTCGATTTAGAACACAGGGTCACTTTGTTGAGGTAAGACGTCATATTTATAATGCGTTCTTCATTACTGTTTCATTTGATTTGTGATAGAAGTGTTTTTATCTTATTGTGTTTGTGATCGATAGACATATATATCGATATATATATTTGGTACATTTTTTTCTAAATTTGTGTCTATTTTTTATTTTCGTTTTTTGTATCAGTTCTTCGAGAATGAAAAGAAAAAGAGATAACAATGATTCGCCGGTATACGATGACGAAAGAGAAGAAGAAAATAATTTCGTTGCAATAAAATGTGGCTTGCAAACAATCCCGAGCATGCAGCAGTTTTGACGCAAATATTGTTTAAGCGCAGTCTTCAAATGACGGAAGTTGATGAAATGTTTACAATAATAATAGCCGAAATCCCATACCGCCAGAGTTTCGGTTCATGGTCGAAAACTTCAGTGATGATCAGTTCGAATGGCCAAGCAAAGAAAAGTTGGAGAATGGTTTTCGCTATTTTGTCAAACAGCACATCGCAAATACGAAAACTGGTCTCACCACTTGGTGTGAAGATCTTCTTGAGTCATTCTTTCGAATGCGATGCTGTTATCGCAATCACAACATCAATGGTCCGAGATTTGATGGCATCAACATCAGAAATGCCAAAATGTTAGCATATCGATACAACGACTTGACAAATGGTAATGTGGAAAGAATAGAAAAGGCCAACATTTTATTGGATGATCTGGTCGCAATTGATGGCGACGCAAAAAATGCATGAATTTTTTTGTAAAAGATCATTGGTTTGAATCGTTGTGGTTGTTCGGACAAATTCAACGTCAGATAGCAGCTTATCACAGTGATACCACACAATAGAATACCATTCACGAAATATTCCGTAACAATCCCAACTTTCAACAGCCAACAAACAATCGACCACGGAGAATAAACAGTTTTGCTCTTGTGCCCAGATTCATGAATACTGAGACCAACCGGCTAAATAAATACCCCGAAAAATACTACAGAGATCATGATCGAGATGGACTATCGAATTTGTTGTTCAACGTCGATAAAATCGACCAATTGGGCAAACGATCTAAACAATTCCATCATCAAATCGTGACTAATAGTGTTTCCGTATCGGCACTGTACATCAAACCAGAGAAGGCGTGCAACGAAAATGTGCATTTACAGGCGGACAATCTTGTAGGCAAGAAATACGCTATTGGCATCGATCCGAATGAAAAAACGTGGTTGGCTATAACGCGTCGCAACATCCGGAAAACACCTGATGAACCGGCCGTTGAGGTGGGATATTTTGAAATGTAATTTGAAATGTGTTTGAATCGAAACTCAATATTTTTTATCAATTTGAATTATGAAGGAAAACATCACAATACCAAACACGCGATTTTACTGGGGAACTCAGCAGAAACGAAGAGAAAAAGAGGCGCAAAAATTAGCTGGATGGTTTGATATCGAAGAAAAGAATCATCTGAAGACATATCCATTCGGTCCACCATCACCGCGTGATTCAACATGGAAATAGTACATTGAGTATCGCATCAAAATGCTACGAAAAGGAATGTCAGCATATGGATTTGTACTTATTATTGGATTTGTACAATGTCAGCATATGAAACGCGTAAATATTCACGACTGGATTTTGATCATTACATGAAGTCGAACCAAGTAAATGATAACATCGCCGTGACAGTGACCAACAACATGCCGTCAATAATTATCTTTGGTGCATCGGAGATGCCCTCCAATCGGCCATTTGGTTGGAAGAGACGGAAAAGATGTCCAGGATCTCCGAAATTTTTGGTGATCGTCAAGAAACTTGGCCATTCGGTGGTGAAAATGGAAGATGAATGGGGAAAATCACAAACATGCGTGAATTGCCAAGAACGATTTCCAGCGAACACAAAACCGCATCGATTCAAAGTGTTTTACGGTTGCAAAGCGAAACCGATTGCTGGACTACCGGACTCAGTCGCTATAGTCTACCAGATATAATTGTAGCAACGGTTAGCAAGTGTGCTTTACAAAAGGGACGAAGGGAAATTAAGCGTCGAATTCGCAATGGCAATTATCAGGATGTGGAGGAAATACTTCGGAATTAGCGTTTAATGTCAAAGGTTAAAGTTACCCACAAAAATTGGCCATTAATTGTCCAGGGTGATGTTGCTGCTTCACAGACAGTTGTTTTGCACCGGTTGCTGCAAGAACAGTACAACGGTACTACGGAGGGAATGAGCCCGTAGGTGAGTAAAGTTTAAAAAAAAATGATATCACGGGGGACGGCAGTCCCCCAAGTGACGCAATACCCCCATACATATGAAATATGTATATTTTGCGTCAATTATATATATGTTAAACGTCTTTATGTTACGTCTATATATACGTTAAAGAAATGAAAATCGATACCGCTGACATTTGTAAAGGGTTTTTTGCATATTTTAGTAGTGCTCGGGCACCAAAATAAGAATCCGCAAAAAAATTTAAAAAAATTCAAAATTTGGCCGCCAGGTGGCATTTTGAAAGAATCGCTGAAAATTCCTTTTTCTCAATTTTTGACCACCGACATGCTTTTTTCGAATTTATTTTTTTACATTTTCGGAATCTAGGGACTGCTTAGATAATGTTAAAAAAAATATCATCACGATCGCTTGAAAAGTGGATTAAATATGGTCATTTTACCAAAAATGGCCAAAAACCTCAAAATTGGTCGCTTGGGGTGTTTGTATGTCCTCTTTTTTTCCGTATTTTTTGAAAAAACATTTTTTTTGTAATTTTTATTGAAAGTAGATGGAAAACTGAGAATATATGTGCTTTTGAAATTTTCGATTTCGTCTCCCATATCTCTTGGGCCTGGGGTCGAACATTTTTGGGAGGCCTTTTTTGAGTTTTTCATCAATTGGATATTTTTCTGGCTATCTGAAAGGTATTTCAATGATTTATACGTTGTTGGAAAGGTACAAGACTCACCTTTCTGGATCCAAAGTCAGAATGGAAAAATTTCAAAAATGTCCACGAAGTGGTGTGTTATGTGACATTTTCGGCGAAAAATGACCATGACTTTTTTTACGTAATCCAAATTTTAAAAAAAATTTGTCTATGAAAAAAATCAAAAAACTAGGGGTTTTTTGGGAACTAAATATGTGATGATTTGGCGTATGTGTCATATCTGGGAAAATTCGTTTTAAAAAAAATCGCATCCCGAAGTTGAAATTTTTTTTCGGCAATTTTCTATTTTTCGGCCATTTTTGATCACAGGTAGATGGGGTATTTTCCAATTAAATCACGGCAACTCTTAGCTTATTGGAAAGACATTAAGGTCATCTTGATGAAGCAATAAAGAAATTTTGAAAAAAAAAAAAAATCAGCGTAAAAGGTTAGAACCAGAATGACTAGACCTCGAAAAATGGGGAAAAATCGATGAAAATCGAAGTTAATCGTAATTCATCTCGAAAAAATGTATGACTGGCTTGGCTCTTTTCCTCATAGATCGAAAGTGCACTCAATTCTGAGCCGGCATGCACATTTTTAAGAACCCACATGTTTTATTTGGTCAAAATAGGAAAAAGTTTGAACTTAAGCGATCACCGCAATATTTTAATATCTTAGTAATCCACTGTAATGTGCTAGGTTTTTACTTTGTTGATCCACTTTGACAACTGATTTTACATAATTCGGACCCGAGGAATTCAACTGTGGTAACCATTTTGAGAAATTAGTTCAATTTTTTGAGATTAATCGGCTTGAAACCTTTCTTTTGGAATAATATTTCGGAAAAAATTGGTTTTTAGTCGATTGCTATGAAAATTGGTATTTGGGGGCTTTTTT
>NW_022199149.1:0-5491 GCF_009176525.2 Contarinia nasturtii
AGGACCGATGCAACCGTCGACGATACGAATGTTATCTCTGCCCGTTCAAATGTTTCATGAAAGGCAATTTGAAATACCACATGCAATCAAAGCACACAGGCGAAAAACAATTTCAATGCAAATCGTGTGACAGGAAGTTTGCTTTGAATGGTAATCTCAAGACACATTTGGCCACTCATGCCAAACCACGTCCAATTCGTTGCATCAAATGTTGTCGTCGATTTGCCAACGTAGGCGATAAGAATGCACACGAAGAACATTGCAATCGTCGCCACTACGAATGTTACATCTGCCAAGTTACAGTTCACCTTTCTACTCAACTACGAGGCCACATGCGAAATCATCACACTGGTGAGAAACTGTTCGCATGTAAATGATGCGAAGCCCGATTCTCTCTGCAATGCAGCGCTAATCTTCACATGAAGAATTTTCATCACCAGAAGAAGTGAATCTCAAAAGATTTCAATCACCAAACACACAACAATGAATGACTTACATTTACAGTCAATGAGCGCTAATATCGTAGATTTTTCTTTATCGATTCCACCAATACGACATCTAATAAAAAACTCGCCGATTTCTGTTACTAGTGGTGTTTTAATACAGCTCGTGTAAACGTACAAAGGAACACACTGACTCCGATTCTGTGTATGCGTATGTATTACAAATTTTGCACTCAGTCGTCAATCGTAGCTGCTTGTGCAAAATTTACAATACATACGCATACACAGGATCGGAGTCTGTGTGTTCTTTTGTATTAGTTCGTCTGTACTACAGCCATAGCCGTATAGTTCGCTCGAGCTGTGTCAAAGCAACAGTAGTAACAAAAATCGGTATCTTTTTTAACAGATGTCGTATTCGTAGAATCGATAAAATTGATTTGTATGGGGAATATACGATACTAGTTCCCATCGTTTATAGTCTTATTAAAAAATTTATACTTTAAACTTCAATACAATTTATTACAAAAAGATTACATTCATCAAATAACCATTCCACTGAATTTGAATAAAGAAAAATATTGCAAATAAAATAAACCTAGAATTTAAAAATTGCATTCAAATTATTTTTTTGTTTTTAAAGTCTTTTGGCAACTTTGTGTCAACCATTTCTTTATAGCTTAATATTATTGATAAAAACTGTGAAAATGTTTCAAGCTTCTGAGCAATTTCAATGATCACCAAAAGGTTACATCTATAATAAGTTGAATCAAAGGTAATCTATTTGGGTAAATCAATCCAACCGGTTATTAAACGATTCTCAATAATATTTTCCTTTATTTAAATTCCAAAATCCAAATAAATGGCAAAATAATAAAAAGAAATCTCAATCAAAAATGCCCATGCTATCATAAATGGGAATTAATTTGCGTAAATTGGCTCGAACTTTTTCCGACGAATAAATGAGGCGCTTATATTTCAGGGATCGTTCGTCGCCCACTATCAAGGCCTCGATATCAGCTTCAGCTGTTTCTTCGTTGATCATTAACGGTTGAATTAAACACGATGCAATGAAACCTGATTGATAGAAACTTCGTTAGGCACTGAATTTGTAAATAGTTCTGAAGATGATAAAAATCTCTGTCAAAAACAAAAAATCTCACCATAAAAACTTTTGTCCAAATATTGTGCGTGGAACTCTTGCAAGGTCGGTACTTGTTCTTTGTATTTCAATCGTTGGAGAAAGTCCGTCAAATGCCCGTGATAAAATACAATCAACTCCTTAAAACGACTGGGTCGAAGTGATTCTTCCAGCGAATTATTGAAGAAATAGTGTAAGTCAATTGTTGGCGATGTCCAACATGAGTATTGAAAATCGATAAAGATCATATTTTCAATAGATGTAGTTTCATTTGCATATTTCATCATGAGATTGTTGACCCACCTGAAAGTAAGACATATTTTAATAATCACTGCACTACACCCGATAATTTAAATTCATCGCTGAAGCTTTTATTTGCGAAGCAAAATTCAAATCGAAAAAATTTCTTACATATCACCATGGATCAATGTGTTGAATTGATTTGGTTCTGCATCGAAGGCTTTTGCACCTTTTTCCATTAAATTACAGCGGAGACGCTCTAATTTCTCTATATAATAAGCACTATTTGGCCACGTAGCTACAACTTCCATCATCACATTCAATTGAGTCACGTAAAAGGTGTCCAACACATTCGTGTGGCGGCTCATTAAACCTGTAAAAAAGGCATATTCAGCGTCTTTCTTCACGTTTAACTGTTCCATACGGCTGTGTGCTCAATGGGTCAGTTTCTCACGCCCGAGCCCGACCAATAGCCAGAGTTTTATTTCCGATCGATACCGTTAACAATTATCGGTAGTGCTTCGATATGGATCGGTTTTGAAAACACTGTACAGATTTTTTTCTAAATTTTACTCCCTCCATTGAGTTTTCCAAAAAAGCGAACATATTTTTCTTACCATATTTAAAGTGTTCAAAAATGTGTGGATCATCTTGTTGTAAAATAGCATGAATTGCATGGATCATGGCAGCTTTTTTCAATACAATTTTTCCCTCATCAAAATTGAGTCCACGATGAACGGATGCGATGCGATAACCTTTTGACGATAAATCCTCAAATAAAATTGCATTATTTTCAATGCAAACGCCGTATGGCGTAGCTATTAGTTGATTGGATTCATTCAGTTTTTCTAAGGCTTCATTGATTTTTGGCGCAATTTTTTTATAGAATTCAATTTCTTTGGTATAAATGTCATTGGCGGACATTGCTTCAAATGCAAAATCACCCGGTACAGCTGTTTTTATGATGATATTCAGAGTGGATAGTTTGAAATCCTGGATGGAGTAAAGTTAGTAAATGACGAATGAAAATTAAAATTAGTTTGAGGTCAAAATAGGCGATTTGATGAAAGCGGAAAAATCGGTTTTGTATTGGAAAATTTATATGGAATAAGTGCTTTACACACCACCGCACTTCTCCGGTGCCAATAACAGCTCTCAAGGATGGGAATTTTTTAAAAATATTTTTACTTTCAGAAAGGCAAAAATAACGAATTAGCCGAAAAAAGGTAACCAAAATTAATTTTGATGTCATGACAGCTGGTGTGTATACTTTGAAAAAACTCCAACATTTGAGCAGTAAGCAACCGTCACTTACTGGGATTGGAAGAAAAAACTTCATTCGCAAATCTACTTACTGAATTTCTCCGTGATGCAGAACATGTTGATAATTCATCAGAATAGTTGACAGTGACTCGATAAAGATAGCTTGCATAATTTTCGCCCTTGGCCGTGGCTGGTTTTACATCAAAATTGACAATCGCAATTGGTTTATCGCCGAAAAAGTTTTGCAAATGTTTTTCCAAAAAATCAATATTGATCCAATTTGGAATGGAATCATCCGATTCTGTTGGTTCTGATTCATTCAATACTTGGTCCACTATTTTTGTATCGATTTCCACAGCCATTTTAGTGATCAATTTTTTAATCGAATCTTTGGTAATAGAATTTCTTGGCTTGCAAATTACAAAATCGAAATTTGCATACGATTAAAATTCTTTGGAAATTGAACTTTTCTTATAAAAATGAAAGTCACGGCTTAAACAAAAGTCACTGTAGTTCAAGTATTCCAGAAATGCACTTGTGCAACCGTCGCTCTTCATTTATATGCGCTTTGTGTTGATCAGATAATGCCCATCAACCTGTTGAAGCAAATATACCGTAAATAATGCATATAAAATGTTATTGTCATTGCAAACAGTAGCGGAAAAGGTCATTGTGGATGACATCCTAAAATGGTTAGATTAATGCATCAGATTTGTGTTTGGATATAGCGCCACATATGGGCTTCGGTATCGTTTGGCACGTGGCTTATAAATTGTGATTTGTTGACAAGAGACGGCACGCGATATATTTATAGTTCGCCGTGATCCAAATTAAATATTCACTCAACCACTCAGCTTTCTCGTTAATAGATACCAACGACCATTTGATAAAAGCCAAACACAGGGAATGTGTTGGGCGCGATTCATCTTTGAATGTGTTGAATATAAAAGAGGTGCCTCCCCACTAAAAACGAGAAATGTTTCCGATTGGAATACAAGTTCAAGTCTACTGACGATTCAGAAGATCTTCATTCGAATTCCTTTGGAATGGCATGTCCACCGTTTGAAATCATAGGTTGGCAGAGTGGGGCCCCCTCTCCGCCTGTCATATACGCGTCCAGAATTTTGTCCAGTCTGCAAAATGAAAAAAAAAAATTGCTCCCCCTTCTGATCTTTCAAAAATTTGCTGGAGTTTTTGAGGAGAAAGTGACAACTTTTTTTGCTTTTCACTTTTTCGATTTTTCGAAATGAGAATTTTTTCGATTTGTTAGCGTTTTTTTGCTAGTCATGGCTCCCCCCGTCCCATTAATCAAACTCAAGATGCCTTCTCTGGCAATTGTGATGTCGATATCTCTGTTCGAAGACAGTTAGTTCTTCTTATACACACAAAACGTGCCAATTGGACAGCTGATTACTTATAGCCTATAAGTTATAGTTCAAGCTTTATTAGAGCCAGACTTTACATATGCAATCATAAATTGTTCGAATGACGCGATATATTACAATTGTCGTTAACGATGACGCCAGCATCGTTTATATATAATCTATTTTCGGTATCTTTGTGTATGATGAATTTACTGCCATTACGATGCTTGAATGGTTACAGTGAAACGTAGTTAGAAATATGATGCAAATGAGATAAGAAAATCAACAAAGTTCGCATGCAGTACAGGAGAGTGCAAAAGTTTTAAGACTCAAATATTTGTTTCATGCAAATCGACTCCGTAGATTTTAAAAAGTGACTTATTTTACACTTACCGGCTCTTTCACCGTGTGAGGAAAGAATCAATTTTTTGTGAGGAAAGAATCAAGCAAATTTTTTTAGATACCTATATCAGCCCGAGATGGTGCATGCCGTGGACCAATTTATTTTTACATTAAATGCAATTAAATGTAGCTCATTTTCCGAAACATCAAAATATGTCGATTTCCATGAAATTCACATGAATTTCCGAAAACTTTCGCACGGTTTTCTATGCAAAAAGAGTTTTAATATGGAAATAACGGCCATATTCAATCATCATTGAATTGTCAAAATGCAGAGGGAAGAATTAAAACATTTAAAGAAATATATGTTTTCAGTGAAAAGAATGAAAGGAAGTTTAAATTTTTTCTTGTCCAGACATTCATTTAAGCGATCTCATTTTATGACAAAAATACATTCTTCCATTGTATATTATATATGTGCAAAATTCACATGGAATGCGATCCGAATTCAAATAATATATTATATTTCGATGCAATTGCTTTGTGCGAGAAAATCTCAGAAAATACAAAAGGAATGTTAGTACGGGTCATGGCATGATAAAATGGTATTTACGAAATCATTTTCGAAGAGGAAAAGAAAAGTGATTTGCATAACAAATATCGTTTGAAACATGAAACACCAAACATTTTGATGAGACTTC
>NW_022199150.1:0-1059 GCF_009176525.2 Contarinia nasturtii
AACCAGACCAATTTCGGGGTCATTTATAGATTTAATTCTGTACAGTAACAATTTAATCAATTTTGATGGAAACCAAACCAACTCACTTAAATGCCATCCATTAAGACTATCAGATCACTTGGTACTTGAAACAAAAATACTTGTAAATAAACCAAAAATCAAGGAACCAATTTTTGAAACTGATTACAACAAAATAATCTGGGACGATGTTAACTTGTCATTGTCTACCAAATTGAACAACGTTGCTATAGAATCTACTCGTAACCTTAACAATTCTGAAATTGACAATATAGCATTACAAATAAATGACATATATCTAAAAACCATTGATCAACTACCGAAAAGAGATAAAAAATACTCTCATTTTATAAAGGAATCAAATCAAACATTCACAATAAGAAAAAAAATCAAAACCTGGAACAACAGACTTAATCGAAACAAAAATAATGTGATCCTCAGTAGGGAAATTAGAAAAAATATTCAACTGGCCGAGATCTTATTGAAAAATTCATTAAGCAAAGACTACAGTAACTTCTGGCAGGACAAACTATCTAAAATTAAAGTTGATAATAACGTCTTTGGGGAAATAAAAAAATGCTCCAATTACGGTAAAAAATTTCTGAATAACGATAGCCCAATGCTAGACAATAACAATACCATATACGATTCGAATGAAAAAAAAGCCAATTTCCTCGCCGAAAAATTCTTCAATAATCATCTTATCGCGGAACATCTTGGCAATAATGATATTGAAATCAATGAATATACAATCAACGATGAGATTGCAACAGTGCCTTATCTGGGCCCACTGGTACAATTCTCACAAAACTTTCCAGCTTCTCTCGAAAACAATAATTATAACCGTCAAATGACAAATACAAATGGACTTGGGGTAGATGATATTTTCTTAACGTATAAAAAACTAGCCTCAATAATCTCATCCAGAAATAACAAAAAATCTTCGGGTAATGACAAAATCAGTAATTTCATTCTTAAAAAACTCAGTGAGGACATTTGGAAAAAAATAACAATTTTTTTTAACCATATCATTAATAATGC
>NW_022199151.1:0-2393 GCF_009176525.2 Contarinia nasturtii
CTTGAACCTAAACTCACAATCCAAATTATCAGAAATCGAAAAAATTAACAGAGAAAGTTTCATCATTAAACTCTCAAATATTTTTTCGAAACAATCAGCCATTATACGCGTGATACTCTGGAATGGGCTTAAATAGTATAAATACTTTTGCATCTCACACATTTCACTATATTTCAAATTCGGTAACGAACGAAACAGTTGTGGAACGATGAGACAAATTTTGCTCTTGACATTTTTGTCGTTTTTAGCCCCAAACGAGGTAAGAATTGTTAAGCTTGATATATAATATATATATAAAATATATAGTGTTTCCACTGTATGTATTGCAACATTAAAAATGTTTTATTTTTATTTTTTATCAACTGCAGGTCTTCATCAAAAGTGCCACAGGGCAGTCTTCAACCTATGAGGACCTATGTGGTACTTTCAGTATAAAAGCTCAACAGACTCTAGAAATAGAAAAAACCAAATTGGATAAGTTATTTAAAGGAAAAACAATCTTATGGCATGTGGAGTTATTGCCTCTGTTCTCAATATGTGAACCTGGCTTAACGTCTGAAATTATTGCTTCCTTGGATCACATCGTTGAAATTAACGCAAAGACGATTTCATTGACGAGCAATATACTTTCATTGAAGAGCAAAAGAGTAACGATGGACGCATTATGCGACAACATCAAATCGCATCTTACGTTAAATTCAACGTCTTCACAGATAATGCCAGCCGATATCGAAAACGTGTACTCAACATGGCGAAATGACTATCTCAAACAGATAGATTTGAAAAGAGTTGCCATTAATCTAAAAAAATTAAAAGAAAAGCATGGCCAATTTAACCAACCATTCACGAATGAATGGCTGCTTGTAAATCAAGCAAAAGCTGCTTTTCAGAAAGAATCAAACGCAATTTTCCTTGCGTTTACAAATACGGTGCTCAATGGAATAAATGGAGATGGAGTTGCTGAAATCAAGAAAGTAAAGGGCATTTTCTTAAATTACACACAAATACAAGCTGAAATGATAAAACATCTCTCTGAAGCAGTTAAAATTTTAGAGGAATTTAACATCCGACGTGAAATGTGGGCAAAATTTTTGGTTGGAGTACCAAATATAAAAATCTAATTCAAATCTTTCACATTTGAAAAAAAGTCTATTAATAATTGTAAATGTTCACCTTTTTTAATTAGACTATATTCAATGAATAATTAATAAAAAAACAAATGTTTTGTATTTTCATGGAATCATCTTAGACTTTAATAACATCTGTCGATTTTTATTGAATAAGAAAACAAAAATTGAAATAAAAGAGAACGAATTTCTTATTGCTAACTAGATGACATTTTTGTGAGGTTCGAATAAGTATCGAATGAATTATCATTTGATCGCTCTAAATGTGTACGTTTTCTTCGAAATGAAAAAAAGTACCGAAATCGATGGAGTATGTCATCTAAATCACAAGCGTTTTTTTTAATTAAAGGAATGGGTTGCGAATCAAACTTTTTAAAATCAAGTTGACTTTCAGAGCGAATGGCAGTCACACCGACTCAAGTGATGAAAATGTATATTTATTTATTTGATACGCTAGAAAATGTGCTAGCGCATACATTTGTTTTCAAACCTTTTTCTATTCCCAAGCGGCGATAGGCAATTTAAATTCAAATGTTAAAAACGAATCGAAGCCACGTTGAGCACGTCAAAGTGTGACAATTTTTGTACCGAACAACGTATTCTGATAAAACATTTATGGAATGATAATGCTCATTACATAAACCACCATTTCGAATAGTTTTGCAATCGTTGGTATTATCACAACTGGCCGGTAACTCGATGCATTGCTTTTTTCCAGATTTAAATATTAATACTATTTTAGAATTGAATGCTTTAGAATTAAAACAACTTTTTGTTTGGTCGCATATCGAAACGCGACCCAAAACGGTTGCATATCAATGCGAGACAATATTTTGTTATAAAAGGAATAAAAAACATTGACTTTGTATTATACAAAATATGTAAATTTCGTTTTGTGCTGATAACTAGCCACTGTTCTGCCATGTTTTAGTAACAGAATTTTGTTTCGCTTTGATATGCGACGCGATTCGACGGTGACATTTGAAAAACAATACGAAAAATATTTCGCACTCATGACTGCAGACACATAATCTTACTCTAAACGGTGTGTACGATATAAAGAGAATAAACTGCGAGATAGCATTTGACAACGATTTGAGTGACAGAGATGACAAATTTTTACGTTCTGTTCACACGAGATGATATAGACCACTTAGTTGTTTTGAAGAATTGAGAAAAAAATTGTATTTTTTTCACTTTTTGTGCTCTATATCGAGTCTTCGAGAGTTTCATATAATGTTTTTAGCTTTACCTTTACGATATCGT
>NW_022199152.1:0-24056 GCF_009176525.2 Contarinia nasturtii
TGCTTAGTCGACAATAATAACAATATTATTGTCAAAGTTCACAAAAATTGTGTGAATGACACAGCGTAATCTTGTCGTAAATACATAACATGGAAGCCTAGGCGTGACTTCTTATCAGATAATTTCCGTGCCAAAGTGTCAGGAATATAGCTTTAAAACGCAATTGAAAGCGAAATACTAAATAAATTATGCATTAATATTTCTGATATGTATTTTGCTCTCTATTCGCATGATATGCTTGTTGGGGTCGTACACATGAACTCCATATCATGTCGTTCTGGTTTCATTTTCAATTCGATTTCGTCAAACGAGCAATATATTCCATTTCCAAGTAGAATTCGCTCAAAATCCCCAATCATCATATCCCAAGGCGTGCGCTCTATTTCCCTCCATTTCCATCTCTTATTTAGATCGAAGAGAAAAACTTTTGGCTACTATATGTATGTATGTATGGAATTTTGATTGTAGTTTATCGGTTTATGGCCTGGCTTAACGAAACACATTCAAATGAAACCGATTAAGTTTGATTAATTTTATAGATGGTTGTGAATTGAATCAAGTGAAGATTATTAGAATGGAATTATCTTTGCTCGATGTACTTCAAGCTTTAAAATCGTTTTCGGTTGGTTTGTGACACGCATAACTCAAATTGAAACAAATTTTTTCATTGAAAATTAGGTTTTTACGTAGATTTTGTATGGGAATGTGAAGACAAATTAATTCTAAGTTATAATTCAAGTCCTGAGATTTTGATTCAAACAGTTTGTAGATATTGAGATGCTTTTTGAAAAAAATAAAGCAAGAATACGCGACTGACCTGAATTAAAAAGTTGCTCTAGTACAAAAAACTACCACATTTCTGTGTATTTTCATGAATTTTTAAGCAAAAATCTGTAGTTCAGATATATTCTTTAAGTTAAGTTCAACTCGTTTTTAAATCGATACATCAAGCACTACCTCCAAGTAAAATTGTCAGTGTATTTGCATTGTATGTGATGTACGCGCATTCAACGGCGCATTTATATTCATGCTCATACCATAATGATAATAATTCCAGAATAGTTCCTATCTCAATATCTCTCCTTCTCCCATCCCAACATTTTGCTGCCTTTGAAATTATGCTGCACACAATGTTGACGTTGTGAAAAGCTAGTCAAAATACATTGTTATGATAACTAAATTTTCGAAATTACTCAAGCAACTTCGTATGTATTATAAACAACGTTTATTAATACCTAAAATATAACTATATAAACATTTACAGCAAGCAATAGCAATATAGTAAAACCGCACTTATGTAATCGACAAAATAAATGTATTGCTTTTAAAATCGGAGAGAACATCGAATTTAATTTCCACCCTCCGGCAATCCGTCACCCGCTACCCGTTCTATGTCAACAAAAAGTCCAAATTTTACTTCTTACTCACATGTATATGGAAAAGCACCTGGCCTCCATTTCAAAATGGAATTGAATTTAATCACGATAAATGATTGAAGATTTTATAAGTTGAGCTCGATTTTAGAGTGGTCCAAAAATTGACAATCAAATTAGACAATGTCAATCGTAAAATATAAAGTTGAATTGGTGCGGTTTTCTATTTTCATCGAAATAATTATATCCGAATGACAAGCACCTTCTCATTTTTAATCTTTCCTTTCAAATTGAAAGTTTCAATCTATTCACACAATAAGGGTGAATAGTACTTTGTATCAGTTGGATTTAATTTTAAATGCATCATATCTCTCCCCATGGAACACATACACCACTCGAATGTCAATCCATTTACAATGCAATTGCATTTTGTTACCTGTAGCTAGTGTCAATAAAATTGCTGTTTATCACAATTACTCGTGATGCAAACGCTGTTGACGACGACGAACGTCAAGTGATGACAACAACGAACCCATTTGCATTCATGCATCAATCATATAGTCTTTATCTCCAAAATTGAGAAATTGAGAAAAGGAACATTTGGACGTCTTTATTATGCCAAAAGGTGTCATTGTTTTCGATTTCCAATGGAAAATTGCGGATGATTCAATGTAAATTGCATTTCAGTAAATCTATTGGATCACATACATCACGGTGATGCCATTAAAACAGCTTCATATATAAACATACAACAAATGAAATAAAAACCTGTTCTGCTCCAAAGAGTGTGTGGCTTTAAACATTTTCCTTGTATAGACACAATGTGAATATAACACGTGAGATAATTTACTATTGTGCCGATAGAGTTTTCGATCTCTGCACTGAGCGAACGAGAACAAAGGTTAATTGCTATACTGAACAACCCATTTTGATGAACGATTATCGGGTTATCACATTCAGATAGACAGTTCTACTTGCTCACTTGTTATGTCAATTAGCTTGTTTTTTGTATATGATTAGTTATTTTTATACTTGTTCAAATAGTCGATTGTAAATAGTGTTATTAATTCTAAGTATAGAATTTAAAAAAAAATACCAAATGATTTAATTTTTGCTATTCATCGAGATTACAACTGGAAAACGTTCAGTTGGAATCTCTAAAGCGTAAATGAATGCATGAATTAAATTATTTCCCCACTCTCCGTACATCAATAGACGAATAACGGAACGATAATGGTAAGCTTAAGAAATTGGCTTAACAACAGCTTGTATGTTAGGTATCAGTTTCGTTTCATACGCGAGTCTACGCATTTTTTATTTAAAGTAACAGCAAAAAGTGTATCCCACCTGTAAATCGAATGAACTCGATTCCACGGGCAAAATATTTGAAAATTCTTTTTTTTTCTTTTTTTTATTAGTTTTTTAAAATTTCCCAATTGTATAAAAGATTATCATTAAGGAGAATAGAATTAGTTGGAAATTTTGTCAAATTATTTATATACAATTAAATAACATGCAATTTTGAAGAAAAAATCCTATTACTAAAATAAAAGACACACATTTGATAGTGTAAATAGATCAACCGGCTAAGCCTATGAAGAGACAAAATGCGAATTCCCCTCATCTGTGCCATCTTGTATTCCATAGTTGAACTCAATTTAGTTACAATGAATTGAATCGAAAAAGAGAAAAAAACAACAACAGTAACATGGCTACATAGATCTGTTGACCAGTGAGATACGTATAGCAATGGAATGAAAGAATGAAGAAAGCGTATATGTGTATGTATGCATCAGCACGCATAGATGTACAGCTCTGTGTGGCCGTGCTATTGTTGTTGTTTTTTCACTTTTTCATTTCAATGCTACAGAATTAAATTCAGTTTTTGCATCTAATTCACACTAAAATCAGATGGCGCTCATTAGCGAGATTCGCAAAAAAAAGTCTCCAATCTCATACAAATATACACCGGCTGAAATAGATAGACCTTTGCATAGACAATTGAAAAATTGTTGCGGTCAACTCATGTGTCGCATTCACAATGGTGATTTTAACATGTGCAATTTCCATACGGGTCTCATGATAAGCAATGCTGCCATACGATTATAATTGGACGATTACATGTAACGCTCACATACAACATACACACCGATAAGAAAGTTTGCTAAGTAGACGCAAATAATTGTGAATCGATCAAAGTGATTTGTTGGTATTTGTGGCTTGCGTTGCGGTTAAGCACATGCTTCATGCTATTCTTAGTTATAGCTTGCGAACTCCGTCGACACACACCAAGAACGTATGAATCAAAACAAATCACGATACATGAATGAATCGGTCGATTTTAAGTTTGAAAAATTGTTTACATCGTAACGTATTTTGATTAAAATGTGTTAGTTTGTTGTGACAGCAAACATGGTTAGAAAAAACCAGTAGTTCATCAATTGGCGGCAATAAGTATTGTGTGTGTTTTTTTTTTAAATATTCAGTATGTGTTGATTGCATGTGTGATGATCATTTGCATGTCATTTGTGATTTCTTCTGAAAATTTGTTGTTTTGATTTAGTTGTTCAAATTTCGTGGAGCTGGATGTTTGATGACAAGCCATACATGCTTGCTGACAAAATCAAACGCTTGTATTATACAACTCGTTTTTTTATCACAATATTTTGATGTGAGTTACGTGACTTACCGTGTACCGTGCATTGACATTTGTTCGTTAAACTTTGTTACTCAGTGATGCGATTTTCTATTTTTGTGCGTGAAAAAAAAAAACAATTTGTGAAAAAATACACACTTGTATGTGACAAACGTCAAAATATTTGTAAAACAAATTACCGCAGTGCAATTTAATTGAAATTCAGGGAAAATGTATTGAAAAAAAAAACGAAACAAGAATATAGAATTGAGTTGTCATAAAAGTAGAGATAGAAGATTATATTACATTCGTATAAAAGCACAAAGAGTAATTATTAATTAACGCTGCCAGGTGCTTCGGAAGTGAAAAAAAAATATACCGAACCATGAAAAACGTGTTGTATAATTCCATCCATATTACATATGAATCGCAGATTCATTGTCGAGCAGCCGTCTCAAATTGATCGATTTTTGAAACTTTTCATCTTATAAATGGAAATTGCCAACCTCAAACCGAACTCATAAGCTACATATCGTTTGAGGAAGCGCACAAAGCAACTCTTTACAGTCAAGCACTATGTACAAAAGTGGCTCTAATTGTTGGCGTGATGCTGGTCAATTAATTTCAAAACTCTGTCGTTTCTACGGTTACAAACAGTAAGACCATGAAAAAAAGAACGAGAAATAGCGGGCGAGATAGAGAGAGATAGAGAGAAAGAGAGTTGGTGTGCCCTAATGAATATTAATCGAATATCACAATTATCGCTTGCACATTCTACCAAACTGACACTTAAGAATTTGTGACGCCCTGAACCATTCTCCTGTATTTGCGCGATAGCAAAGCTAATTAATTGATAGGCATTAGAGAGTATGTGAGTGATAGAACGCAATCAAAGCTTATCACGTGCAATCGCAAATTAAAGAGTTTATATCTTCATTCGATTTATTATGATGCAGATAAGACGCAAGAAAGAAAGGGGTATTCTGACCTGATGAAATTAAGTCTGATTTTAATCGAATAAGACGTCAGGGTCGGTGGTATTCGAATTGAAAATGTTCTAGAAACAATCATGGGTACAAAACTCACCATCTTCGTCATCTAAGCGTAAATGAAATTACATTTCTGAAAGGGGACTTATTCATATCAATTCGATTCAGTTTGACAATATTCGTTCCAAAGAAAGGTTAATTCAGTTACATTTTTTTTGCGTGTCAGTTCAGGTGGAAGCACTGGAGTATAACATGACTTTGATTTTTTTTGGAAAATTGAAATCTTACGAATAAGCTATTTTTGTAGCAGTTTATAGTCATTAATGTTGCATCAGCTCGTAATACGACCCATTTCAATCAAATTTATCAAAATCACAAGCGCATGTAAGATTTGACAATGAATAGGAAAAAAACAACATATATTTTTGAAACGAGCTGTGACATTGTTCGAATTATGCGACAATAAATGATAACAGCCAATTTTCCACGTCAGCCACCGACAAGATGATTTGCAAATAAATCAGAATTTATTGCTTCTAAAATTGCTTGCATTTAATATCTATTTTGAACTAGAATTTTATTTTTTCAAATGGTAAAAATGAGTGGGATGGAAAATCCAACAAACACCTAAGGACCATTGTGCTACATCTGCCGTCGACGAAGCTGATATTGTAGTAGCTACAACAATCGCTGTTGGCATTTGCGCGACAAAATGATTTGAAATATTTTCAATGTCTGGTGTCAATCGATATAAATTATGGCACAAATGCACCGCTGAGAGATTGAAATTGAACTCAAAATGGACGAAAGTTATATAGAAAAATGCAAAATATTGATTTTTACTATTTTTTCATACTTTCCATTTATATATTTGAGCGTAGTTGTGTTACTCATTTTCATAAGCGGGAAAAAACTTTTCCGGAAAAATGACATAAATCAACCGTGACTACGTTTGTTTCAACACAATCAACGATGCAACTTAATCGTTTGGTTTTTGAGGCATCAATCATAATTTCAGTTATTTTGACGAGTCAACGTTGTCAGCTTTAATTTCGATTCATCAAAATACTACACGCAATTCACCTATAATACATTTTAAACAGAAAAAAGCCAAAAGAAAAAAATTGTGAAAATCATTTTTTGTGAATTCAACTGGGAATTTTTTCGGATATATATATAAATCGATAAACCGAAGTGCTCAAACCAGTCGATGGAACAGTGGCGGAAGTCGTCGCCGTCGTCGTCATTGTTAGCTGTAACCAGTCCATCAATTATCAATTTATCAAGCAATCAATCAAATCAAATCAAAACAATTAAGTGTGCATAAGTGAAGCGCATAAATGTGAACGAGCAGTGGTGGTAGTGGTTGCGTTTTGCATTCCATTATTTTATTTATTTGAAAATAAACCACGATCATGATTCAGTTCGTGTGACTTGATGGGACCCGGTGTACGCGGGGACCATGTAATTATTCAATGTGACCAATAACCACCATCAGCCTAAAAAAAACACACAACAAGCAACAACATTTATCGCTTTTCTGATTAATTTATTTACATTTCCGATGAACTGCATTAATATGATGTGCATTCGCTGTTTTTGTTTATTTTATGCACACCAACCAAATGATTAAAATTATGCATTTGGCCTAGCTGATGGCAATTAATTTTACATAACATTCGAATTCAGTCTACTTTTTTTTTCTACTTTCTCCCTTTCGCCCCTTGGATTCGTTCTCTTTCATGCCTACACACCCTATCTTTCTCTTCTTTGTTTTGTTTTTATTTTTGTCCGATTTCTGTTTTTCAATCATTCGGTTAATTAATTTTCCAGCTTTGAACCAATCAACGTAACGGAAAAAAAGCGAAACAAAAACATGGATTTCGATTTAATATTGGAAGAAATTGGCCAATTCGGTCGTTATCAACAAACAAATTATCTGCTCCTTTGTTTACCTGTGCTATTTGGTGCAGCCAATTCTTTGACGTATATATTTACCGCAGGCATTCCACAATATCGGTACGTATGCATTCATTGTTTTTTTTTTTATGTGTGTGAACTCGCGTGATTCATCACATAAAAACATGTGATTTATTTACATAACGCTCAACTGGCACGCGTAACATAAACGACGCACCTTTTTAGCTAATTCAAATTGATTGACTAGCTCCCTTTGTCATTCTCTCTCTCTCTCTCTCTCTCTCTCTCTCTCTCTCTCTCTCTCAAATAACAGTTGTTTTGTACCGAGTTGTGATGACCCAATCAATCCTAATTATGATGAGCCATGGGTGAGTGCGGTGGTTCCAGGATCTATTGATTCTTCAGGATTATTCGCACCTGAACAATGCCTTCGATATGAATTGCCATTGTTGGAAAATAATTCAACATATTTATGTGGACGTGAATTAACCGTGAAACATGAGATTAGTTGTACACGTTGGGTATTTGACAAATATGAAAAAACAATCGTCGAAGAATGGTCGATAACCTGCAAAGAAAATCAGTATTTATTGGCATTTGTGGGAACGGCACATTTTGCCGGTATCGTCGTCGGATCGGCAGCTGCTGGCATCTTAGCGGACAAGTAAGTCTTCACACATCAGACACATTTAAAAAACAACTCAATAATAACCAAACCTCATCATGGGGTGGTAAATTTATTTGATGCTTCTTTTATTTGCTTATAGCTATGGTCGTAAAATAATCTTTATACTGTCCACGGTTTTCATGGCAATAACTGGAATCGGTCAGGCTCTTTCCCAGAACTATTCATCATTTGTATTTTTTGCATTTTTAAATGCAGTTGGAACTGCTGGGGTATTTCCGATGGCTTTTATCATGGGTACTATGTTTTATTTTGAATATTTAACCGTGTTTCATTTTAATTTAGTGTTGTGTGTTTTTCTCACTTGTCTCTTTTAAATTCAATTGAATCGTAACGATGTATGACGGGTATTTTGCATATCAAAAGTAACATAAACGAACCAAGTATTTTATTGGAAAAATATTGTGGTGAAAATGCATTGCATTCCGCCTCTTGTATGTTTTACGAATGTTTAGCGTATGTCTGTATGTCGATGTTGAAGGTGTGTGCTTACTGTAAACATATTTTGTAAATAACAACAACATTTGGAATGCGTCAATGAAGCGTGATAACGGTAATTTAGTTGACCTCAAACATAGAGCGTCGAGAATATAGTAATTTTCATCAGAAGAGAACGAGAGATCGACCAATCAACTGAGGAAAGAGGGTGATAAAGTGGACAGAAGCTCCTTGTTTTCGAGGGAGTGTTCGTCACTTTATTTATGTATAATGTTTTGAATTTTCCATTTTGATGTGTTCTGGCACGCAACTTATTCTCGCCACATGCACACACACCAAATAGAATTGAATGGTAAATTCGGTTGGATAGTGAATAAACGCATTTATTATCCATCGTTACATATCGAAATTTCGTTGTTATTGTAATACAATCAAAATATTTTCCATTCGGGTAAATGCACGCAATGCTTTTTACGCGCATTTTTCAATCCCATGTGCATCGATCGGGTTTACATTCTGTGCTTGTTTTTGCTATTTTTCACAAAAGCTTTTGGCCACCATATACCATTGCCATTATAATCGATCCTTTTATTCAATTATGCATTGAGCCAAAATGTTCAATTCGATTCATTTATGTTTTGGTTAGGTGTTGAAATGGTCGGTGCGAAAAAACGTGAAATGTCTGGCATTATTCTGAATTACTTCTATTCAGTGGGTGAAGCGATAGTCGGATTAATATTTTGGCTGTGTCGCGATTGGGTATTATTACAGTTGATAGTATCTGTGCCACCGTTGCTATTCATTGCATATTATTGGTTCATTCCCGAATCCGTTCGATGGTTGTTAGCACGAAAAGATTATACAAAAGCCAAAAAAATCATTCAAAAAGCAGCTGATGTGAATGGGGTTGAATTATCGGAACAAATGCTACATCAATTCGAATTAAATTCACCAGCGCATCATCATGGAAATGTGGTACGTTTTAAATTCTTATTCGATTTGTAATTGCATATCTATTGAATGAAATTCACATTTTGTGTCGATATGATGATGTGGTGGAGTGTGGAAGGAAGTCGAAACGCGATATGTTTCTGTTGGATTGTGGTTTTTTTCCTCAATTTCTTTGTAAATGAAATTCATTCCGATGTATGTTTACAGCATGATGGCAATAAGAAAAAACAACCGGAATTAGGAGAGGTATCCAAAGAGCAACAAGAATATCATGAGGTATGGCGTACATTTAAAGAGGTTTTATGTTCGAGAGTGCTTGTATTACGTGGATTGATACTGTTTTTTATTTGGGCGAGCGATGCTTTCATATTCTACGGTCTTTCACTTAACTCTACAAATCTAAGTGGCAACAAGTATTTGAACTTCATATTGGTGTGCTTAGGTAAAGTAGCTGTTCTATAAATGAACTGAATGAATGGTATGTAAGCTGCCCAGCACTGCTACTGCTGGCGCACACATCTAATGCGTATAATATCGTTGTATAATAAGTAATCGAGTATAAGCGTAGAAAATCCGTAATTTTGCAGTTGAAATTCCTGGTTACACACTATCCTGGATTGCAATGAATAAAATTGGACGAAGATGGGCATTATCTGCCTCATTGCTTTTGTGTGCATTCACCTGCGTTGCTGGAGGATCTGAACCGCTTGGTAAAACTTGCATTATAGTTTACAGTTCTCATTCTATCTCTCTATTTGAAAATTTCTCATTATTTTTGAGGGTGTTTTTCTCTCTTTAACTCTCTCTTTTGGTCCTGTTGTTGTTATAGAAAATACTTGGGCTGTGGTTACATTATTTCTTCTTGGAAAACTTGGTATCACATCAGCATTCTCTACATCATACGTTCATACATCTGAAATATTGCCGACTGTTATTCGCTCAATGGGTGTTGGATCGGCGAGCACAGTGGCTCGCTTAGGTGCTCTTGTCGCACCCTTTGTACCCTTATTAGTAAGTTTTTGCAAATAATTCACATACTTTAAAGCCACTTAAATATTCCAAACGATAATATTTCTAATATTCATGCATATGTATGTTTATTTTTCGTTCTCCAAAGTCCAATTATTATCGACCATTGCCACTACTACTATTCGGTGCTGTTTCCTTGTTGGCCGGCTTATTGGCACTTCTACTGCCAGAAACATTCGGACGAAAATTACCTGATACGGTACAGTTTAATCAATTTTAAATTGCTTTTTCTTTTCATCCATTTGGATATTGGCAATTCAAACTTTGATTTCTTTCTATTTAATATATGTAACTTTTAGGCAGAAGAGGCTGAACAAATTGGCACAGATGATATCGATATTTCGGACGTTCATTTAGATACGATAAAATAACGTACGGGCAATTGAAGTTTACACAAAATTCATGTAGCTTTAAACTTAATCAAATATTGCAAACTTTCATTGAAATGGCCGAATTCGTTTATATAGAAAATATGTGATATTTCATCAGACTATTTTGTACTTGTGCAAATTGTTTTGTATTATTGTTTTATTTCGTTAATTTTGAACTGTGTGCATGCATATTGCAAAAGGTATCGAATTTCTGTGTTTTATTAAATATTAATCTCCCTTGCAATTTGTTGCCAACTTGATTGTTGATTTCAAATTTATAGTCTTCAATCAAAATGAAATGGCATTTTGTAACCTATTTATAAATGAAAAAATATTGTTAGCATTCATTTCTCCTTTTACATTCAACGATGCAAAACGATTGAAATTAATAACAATAAAATGTCTTACATCCGTAAGATGAACTTTTCCGCACTGTGATCCACGACATGCATTTATTACAAATCTTTTACTCAAAGAATTCACGAGAAAACTAAATCTGACATTAGTTTTAGATAAAAATAAAATGTCTTACATACGTAAGATGAACTTTTCCGCACTGTGATCCACAAAATTCATTTATAAGTTATAAATTATAAATTATAACTTATCTTTTACTTGAATTTGAACTCACGAAAAACTGAATCTGACATTAGTTTTAGATAAAAATAATTTTCGAAGCACTTTTCTTACAAAAACTACTAAAGATGGGAATTTTTGTATCGGAGCCATGCCTATATGATATCGTAATCATGTGAAAATTTGCAGAGGTTATTTTTTTCACAAAAAGTTAACATTCTGAAAGTTTGAAGAAATTTCAATGCATATTAAGGGTACATCCCATACAAAATTTCGTTTTAGAGTGAAAAATCCGAAATTTTGTTCGGGAGGTGCCCCTAATATTCGTTGAAATGTCTTCAAACTTTCGGAATGGTATTTATGTGTGATAAAAATAACCTGTGCAAAGTTTCAGCTCATTACGATATCATACAGGCATGGCTTCCATACAAAAATCCAAATTTTTTGAATTTTTTGTATGAAAAGTGTGTCGAAAATGAATTGTATCGCAAAACTAACGTCATATTCGGTTTTCTCGTACCCAAAAACCCCCAATACACATTTTTGAGTGTTTAAGAATACATTAAATATCACTTTTGGAAGAAAAATTGAATTTTTCCCATGGATGGACATGGGCATCACACCAGACATGACACTTTACCCTGTCAACCAAAGTCGCTCAAAATCTAATGGTTTCTATTCCTCGGCACCCCCAATCATCCTGCGAAGTCAGATTTTGAATTACTTTTCTTGTTTGAAAGTTATCGTGTTAACAAATTTTTGCGTACAGGGTACAGGGTACAGGGTACAGGGTACAGGGTACAGGGTACAGGGTACGCACATACATTCGGACATCGAAAAAACGCTGGATTCGTGTTCCCTGGCCCCAAAAACACCCAGAAAACACATTTTTTATGGGTGTTAATTTTTCGACCGATTCCAATACTTTACCTTACACACTAGGTGTGTGCGGAAAAGTAAAATGTACGAATGAAATAGGCGGTAAAGTAAACAGATCGTAAAAAATGCGTTTAACAAACATAAATGAACGGAAAAAAGAGTGTGGCGGTACAGACACAGCGAACAAAAAAACAAAACAAAAGGAAAGTGTTTGACGTAAAGCGTCAAAGAAATTAACATGTTACGTAAAATGTAAGTATGCACAGCAAAAGAGCGAAGAAATTCTAAATGAATTGTGCGAACTAATTTGAACTGAAAGATTGCATGGGCGGTGAACAGATGCACATATATTCGTGCAAACCGATAGAAAGAGAACGAGCGAGAAAATGAACGTGGTTTTACGCTCAAAACTAAATGAAAGACGAAATGCTATGGAAAGACGAATGCAAACACGCAACATTAACCCATAGATATATCGATGATGAGAAAACTTTTCTCGCACACACAATGACTCTTTTTTGCTAAATTCGAAAGAGACCAATGTTTGCGAAATGATGCGTGCTGCGCTTTAGCACAATAAACCTTATGCGGATATATTGAGATGAATGTGTGAGCGTATGGGTGGATGGGTGGTTGGTTCGTTGTATGAGAGGTACATCGAGTGAGTGAGTGTGTGAGTGTTTGGGCTACAAGCACCACTGGAACACATTAGCGGATATATGATTACGCAAAACAAATTGACTTGGTGTTGTTTTTGTTTATATTTTCCACACAGGATACAACTAAATTGAAATTGCTGAAGAAAAGTTTTATCGTATCATCTCGACTATATATTTGACTTTGAAGCCATTATGTTTAAATATGCTCGTGCATACCGAGCAACCGACTCTCTTACCATCACCACCAGCAGATCGACATAGACATACGTATAACATACACACATATCTACCATTCTCTCAGTATGCACAATTGCACATCTAGTTTACTTTTTACCCAGATAAAATACATAGAAAATGAATATAGAGATATATCGTTCACATTTCATATACGACTTACATCCTGTCAATTTCATACGCTTGACTGCTATGCGCCCTCAACATTGACTATTTATTTGTTACTGTCTTAACCAAAACGATTTTCTTTTCAACGACCGAACAAAAGACACTGAACACGGCCGATTTTATAGACTTTGTAGCCAATTTTGTCTATGCTAAGCTTGCGATGAAACTGAATATAAAGCCCAAGTGACGGGCATAGTCTTACGCACACACAATATAAATCCCATAGATTTTAGTGCGACAAAAACAAAAGGCACTGAGCTAACATATCGAGAGCGACCAAGAGAGAGAGAGCGAGCAAGAGGCACGGAGACACTATTCAGTTTTTTTTAATTTTCTATACATATATTGTATGGAATTGGTCTTTAGTCAAGCAAAATTTCATTACACTAATTATGCGCATAATTAGCTCTACAAAAACGTCAAACATAGTTAAAATCGATTAAAGCTGATTAACCATTTAGGTGATGATGTTTTACCATACACCAAATCCAGTTAGTTTCTGCCTGCATTGCTGCTCTAATTCATACATATTTAGCTGATAATGTGTAACCATGAACAGCCGATACAAATTTTCATTCAATTTGCCGGTTTTTTTTTTCATTTTTCGACGTTGTTGTGCAATTCAAGTGGTTGAATTTTCTGTTTTATTTTGCATTTTTTTTCTCGGTTTCAGCCAATTCTAAAGTTCACTTTTCAACATCACTTTGCAAATACAAAAAAAAAAATCTAAAATGGTGGCGTCGTCGACAACGATAGCAATGACGACGACAATGTCGTCGAACAAAGTCAATACAAGAAAACGATCCAAAAAATCGAGAGAGGATGCCGTTGTCTGCGATTTGTTTTTGTTTGTTGAAAGAGCACTTATTTGTATCGCATTCACAAGTTCGTATCGTTAATATGCTGGCGCCAATTTCTGGAATATATTCTACATTCATGGTAAATGACGTACTAATTTCGCAAAATGTAAATCAGTTTGTATATTGCTCATGCTCATTTTCTCTACATAAACACACATTTCTCTTCTCTTTTCTCTTAAATTTATTCTCGTTCTCGTTATTATCGCGCATTCGACTACTGTTTCGACAATATAATGCCACGCTTTGCAGTCGATATTGGTGTTAATATCGTACTATAGACTACCACCATGAGAGGTAGAGAGCGAGAGAAAGCAGATTCGCGTGTGAGAAAAGAGTGCGAGACGCATTTTGTGCAAATATTTATGTGGAAAGAATGTGCCAAAAATTTGTCGAAATTCAAATAAATATTATCAGCTTCAACTGGCAGGCAATATAACACCAATTTGGTTGGTAAAATCAATTGAGCATATATGGTGTGAGTGAGTCTGTGTACTATTGCCGAATGAACAGCGTGCACAACACATAAATTGTTATTTGTTCGGTAATTATTTTCATTCCGAATTATTTGCCTTTAATTCCGCATAAAAATGCTAGGCCATGTTTCATTTTATTTCCGCCAATTTTCTCTCGGGCTCATTCATACTTTATCCTCATGTGCACACGTTTATCTCTATTTTTTTCTCTCTTATACTCCCCATTAAAACCTCTCTTCTGGTCGTTTAATTCAATGGATTCTCTGGCTTCCTCCTGCGCGTGAAAAGCTTTCGCATATTTCTTTTTTTCTCACTCTCTCATTCCATCTCGATGGTACTATGAACACCACGTGGGCGCGCGTTTTTGTGCTTTTCACCACAAATCGTTGAAATTATCGTCGCGCACATATCATTTGTGTGCGTGTAATAATGCGGGAGATAAACCATCAGACTTGGCATACAATACTGTTATTATCATTATAGATTTCTCTTCCACTATTTCGGTTGTTTATGCAGTATAATTTGTGCATTTTACATAAGAAATAATCATACACACAAATTTCGCACCAAAAATCAACATTACTCTCACCCCACCCACTGTATCGAAAAACAACAACAGCACACAAGTAATCCAATACGACGATGATATTATTAATGGCGCGTATTATTTACATTGTAATCATTTCTACCAATAATAATTGGTGAAATTGGAGAAAGAGATGTTATACGAGGATCTCTATCGCATTTTCATTCTAGAGGTGACAGCTAACAATGGTATTGCTTTTCACTTTGGAATGTGTATGTTGCCCAAAAGCGAACAGTTCCTTCGACCGACGACCGTCGACCAACTAACAATAAAGTGTCTCTCCCTCTCTCTATGACGGTCACACTTTCGGAATGTCTTTGTTTGTGCTGTCATCGCTGATTACGGGCAAAAGCATCAAATATATTTTATCCGCATATTAAAAGCGTATATAAAATGCGACGTGCAAAAGAAGCAGCAAAAACAAAACAAAATGAAAGAAAAAAAAAGCCACCAACAGGAGCTCTATCAGAGAATAGAATTTATGCGAATGGAATGCGAAGGAATGAGAGTATGAGCAAAATTTGTGGTGTGCAAAACTTATGGTGTGTGTAATGTGTTGATAATAAATTTTCTAAGCGAAGCGCATCGAGAGAATAACAGCCTTTTTATTTGAGTTATTTTTTTTTTTCGCCGTTATCCCTGTGTATATTAAAATGTGTGGGAGTATGGAGTATATGTGGATGTGTCGTTTCCTCTTTCATTCCATTCAAACAATGTCGAATGCATATTTATGTAGGATCCTGCAATTTTATTTATGCCGGCTATTTTGAAAATGACATCAACACACAACTGTCATGACTCTTTTGCCAAAGCTCTTCCACTCGTTTATTCTCTCTCCGCTCTATCATTGCTCTGTATTAGACAATTCACTCATTCAAACACATTCAAAACTCAACTCCAACTCGTCGTGTGACAACAACTGATTTGGCAACTGCCTTTTATTTATGTTGTTATTGATCATAAAGATAAATAGAACATAAATATTTTTCGATGTCGATAAATTTAATGCGATCATTGACAATTTATATGGGCGATGGTGAAAGGTGTTGTCGTACTGTACATTACAATACAACAGACCAACAGATATATGTGCACATCACAGTAGTATATAGATAGAGATATATAGAAATGCAGACAAATGTGAATCATTGAACAATAAGCAGATGAGATAACATCAATCGCATCATCGTATCAATCGAAACGAATTACGCACATTATCCCCATTTTGATCCAGCCCCAGAATCAAAACGACGACGATTTATAAAATGTACAATGTACATACATTATTTATACGATAGACGAATTCGATGGAATGACGAAATATGGAAAGAAAAAAAAACTGTTTGCCCATTCGTTCAGCATCTATCTGCCTCTATCTTTCTTTATTTATGCTATGCAATTCATATTATGACAATAATTTGAGCGTGAATTGTATGCGAGCGCGCAAGAGAAAACCTTTTGTTATTCATCGTTGTGTCTTCATTTCAAGCGGATATTTCATTCTCTCTGTTGCAATTAACACTTTCATTCCCAGACCAATTTTTCTTTTAAAAAGGACTTTTTTCAACTTTTCTTTCCTCTCTCACTTATTTGCAGTGTTGATGAATTTCAACATTTCAGTTTTCAGCATCGTTTGTTGTGTGTATCGCTTTCTTTCTATCAATTACTCTTTCTTACTGATTTCACCATGTGCACAAGCCGAACAGTATTTCACATTAAAAAAAAATGTATCAAAACTCATTTCGGTTTATTTTACTACACAATTTTAGTGTGTTTATATTTACAATGAACTGAACGAGCGCATAGCACCCACGATACAACTTAAATGCAATATATGAATTGAACAGTATCTGTGTGTATAATATTTTTCAAGCGTCAAATGAAAATTCCTTGGCAAAAATCGTTATCGTTACCATTTCATTCAGTCATCACAAAGTCAGTTCGTTAAATTTCATTTGATACGTTTTTGGGTTGGTATAAAATATAGTGTTGTGTTGTGTGTAAATGTGCAGATTGTATGTATCGTGGCACTTTTCTCATTTATATTGTTTCTTATTTTTTTTACGCGCAACATTCACTTCCATAGATCCAACATTTATGGCATTCATCACATTTTCACTCGCTACCACAGTGATGGTGCTATTGCCACTGCCACCGCTGCTGCTGATGCAAAACAATAGCACTCAAAATGGTACAAAAAGAAATCGCATTTATTATGTCCTTTAATTTAATCAAAAATTTACATCAACTCTCTCAACATATACGCTGTATGGAATATTAGATTTTAGATTTTTTTTCCCTTTAGGTGGGAGGTGCTGGTGAAATTTCACTCTCTCTTTTTTTTTTATTTTTCATTTGCTCTTCTGTTTTCTCACACTCATTTACTCGGTCGCCCACTTATTCGTTCGCCTACCTCGCCACTTGTTTTTCACCTCAGGCTGTGTGTGCACAGTAGATTCTCTTCGATCCAAAGGCAAAATCAAATGTTCCATCATGTTGCATACGATTCGATGTAAATTGAGTCATTAGCTTCTGATTCGCACAGGGTATTTTCGCATTCACATCGTGTGTTGATTGGGAAACACGTAATTTTTAAAATGAATTTAGTGTGCCCTGCCTGCTCGACATGTTCTTCTTCTTCGCCCAGTGATCGTGAATGTGTTGGCATATAGGCTGTAGCAATGGATATAACAACAGCTACTGTTGCTGAAAAGGGTCCGTCAATTCATCACATTTGATGCGCTCGTGTTTAAATTAGGACAGCATTTTTCCGAACGGAAGTGGATAGCATTTAACAGAAGGGCCGACGTTCAATGTATGAAATTATGTGAAAAGATCTCACGACACATCGTACACATTCATATACATATACCAAAAAATCGTTCACTTGCTCTTTGCACGTATATATCGAGACGAAAATATAAATTTGATGAAATGCAAACTGATGATGATGCTGCTGATGATGTAAAAGAAATAAATCAAAATACGTTGCTAATAATAACGAATAGCTAGGAGGCGCGCTCTCATACAGAAACACACACAACCAACCAATTTTAATGGACTAGTACATTTTCCACTTGATGCACGCATATGAATAATTTATTGGTTGTAATTAAACAGGCATACTAACATTTTCGCGAGAATAAATTCATTTTGTGAAATATCCATACCGAATTTCTACCCGAACACACCATAGTCGCACGCTTTTGGTCGCATAAACAGATTCACAAACACACAGTTTATAACTACAATCGAAAAAAAAAATCTTTGCCTCTTTGCTCGTTCAGCTTTGTGTTTTCGGTATTAAAATTCGTTGACAATTTTCAATGGGAATTTAAACGCAAAATGAATAAAACAAATTTTTATTAAATCTGTAGCATAGCTTAAGCCATACATACAATTGTTAACCCATTCAATCTCTCTCTCTCTCTCTCTCTCTCTCTCTCTCTCTCTCTCTCTCTCTCTCTCTCTCTCTCTCTCTCTCTCTCTCTCTCTCTCTCTCTGGCAATCGGAATGCTTGTTCGTTTGTCCGAATCACACAAAAAAAATTACAATCGGCCCTTGGTCCGGTAATTTTTTTTATCGTCTCAATTTCGTTCGTTGAATTTTTTTTGTTTGCTGCGCTCTCATTTGATTCGAATCAGATAATTTAATTGCATTACACAGTGAATGAGATAGAGCAAAAAAAAATGAGAATGTTTGTGAAAAATATCCAGCTCGGATTGCAGCTGAATAAAATTAAGCTCAAATATACATAGCAATGGGTTGTTGTATTTTTTTATTCATCATCATCTTAGCGAGACGCAGAAGGAGCAAGTGAACAAGCAATGAAACACGACAGAATGTGCACGCGAAATTACGAAAAAAAGACAACATCAGCAACAGAAAACGGATAACACCACCCCATTTAATTATGATTAAACAGATTTTTTTGCGTGTATGTATTTAATTCGGTTGCACTGCTTACGCGCGTTCAACATAATATTATTTATGCCGTTTTCACAGCAATAGAGACAACGCAGCGAAGGATGAAACAGAAAAAAAACTTATGAGCTGGATTTGATTACAAAGGGACGCTGCTGCTGATTTTTTTTTTTTTTTTTTCATTCACATTTATTCTTCTTTTGTATTTCTTCATACAATACATATTACGCTTATAAGTTCTAGCTACCACTTTAAAGTTTCATTTTTCTATTTTTGTTATGGAGGCGACCGAGCTGATGCCATTCACTGTGCATCGCTATGTACTTTCATTAGCTTTTGAGCACAACGATTCCAAAAAATCAGCCCGCAATATTTCATTCCCGCTTTTTTTTCGTTCTCTTGATGCTCATCAAGCACTTTGTTAACTGCATCGCACGGTGTCGTTTATTGTATGTGAAAGAGGAAATATCAAACGCTTTTATGATAACAAAAAACGAGAATTCCTATTACATGCCCGCACTCCATCTCTGTCGCTCCGTTTTCCATTAGATTGGTTTGAACGCATCACACACATACTAAGTAGCACCCTCTCATCGGAAAGCGACAGCACCAGCATTGAAATCGAATACAACATAAAAAAAAAACAGTTTTTAGAGGCGACCAAAAGATTGAAAATAAAAACGAACGAAATTTTGACCATTTATATTGAAAAACGTGCAGTCACTCTAGCGTTAAATTAAATGATATTGTCAATTTAAATAATATGGTTTCCATAGTGCTATATTACAGTTGTGATTTTACCATTTTATTATTATGCATTATATTATCAGTTCGCCCCGGTGACTGAGCGCATTCTACATCCCGAATTTCAAAGCCAAACAATACACAAAATGAGCGAAGCATTTGCTCGCTGGCTCGCTCTGATTTGCTGTGGACGCATTCATCTATCTCATTTTCTCTTTTCACTCGAATTTTTGCGAAAATATCGTACGGTTAATGCGAATGCTCACACTCTATAACACATAATGCGCGTCCAAAATTTATGTGTCACCAAACTTAAATTGTATTTTCCCATTGCTTTTTCACCTGATTTTCGCGTACAGCGACAGACAGCAGCAACGTCATTTATATGAAAAAAATATATTAGAGCGACAGCGGGAGTAAGATTGCTTTATGCGGAACATATCACATCACCGATCCGAAATAAATTGAGAAATGTGCAAGTTCGACCGAAAACCAAACGTAAAAAGTGTGTGAAAGAGAGAAAGAGAGAGAGAGAATTGAGCGAGCAAACGAATAAAAGAGTGGCACACCATTATGTCGATCGATTTCATGAACCATTCGAATACGAATACGTTTGAATCGCTCTCACTTTCTGTTTCTATTGCCTTTTCTCCATAGCTCGTATGTTTGCAAACGATCCGAAAACCCAAACTAAAAAAACCTTTCTCCATTTTTTTAAATAAAATTTTATCCGGAATATATTTTATTTGACTGAATTGCTGTAAGGGTGACGCTTTTGTATTTAAATCTATACGGTTTTTGTTTTGTGTAGATTACCTCACATAAGCGTTTAATTCCACAGATTTCCTCAGCAATATTTCCAATTTCGAACAAGTGAATTTTTCACGGAAAATATTCATAAAATCGATCCGCACGTTTATTTTTCGCTTTTCCCAAACTAATGTCGATCTTTTAATGAAAGGAATATAAAGCAAAAAAGAAATGAACATGAAGGGTTTTTTGCTTTAATAAAATTATTAGATAATGGTTTGTAATATCGATGAATCTACATATACCAAACGGTCATGGTTTCTTTGAGAGAAATACCCATGAATAATAAATCAAAAGCATTTGAATAAAGAGTCGAAAAAGAAAACGAAGCGAAAAAGGCAATCTAGTAATTGTTCGACATTTTAGTAAATTTGTCAAAGCTTTTTGCTAACTTCTATCCAAAAATGATGATAGCATATTAAATATTAACGTTAAATACCTTGTGGTCGATTTGGAGGATATTTAGTTGCCTTTAGGGTGTATACTGTGTCCGTAACGAAAATCGATTGCGGATCTTTACTTAGTAGTTGTACCCTTATTGGTTGGCTCTCACTAAACACGCTCCAGTTCTACGAAATTGAAACAATGCTTTGGTGTTTGGTTGTCAAAAAAAGCAAACGAAACTTATTCTTTTTTTATTTGAATTTTTTAGATTTCTATGGCCTGTTTCATTTCATTTTGGTTGACTTCAAAAAAAAATTGCCCTTTGCACATCCAAGCAGCTTTCAGAGAGAATCCCAACAATATAATGTCATTGGATCGTTGTTAGTTTTTGTTTTATTTGATGTTCAAAAATTCCAACAACAACAAATCGTATCAAAGATGAGGGAAAAAACGTGAATAGGAAACCATCACACATATTCACTCAACGACCGAAGAGATTAATGGAATGCGAAAGCGGCAAACACAAAGCGAAAGAGAGTGGAAAATAAAATGATGACGACAATTTTGTGGCATCGGCAAAAAGACTCAAAATTAAATAAAACAATATCCCGAATTGCTGTGAAATGCAATTTAAACTGTGTAAATTGGTTGTGTGTGCGTGCATAAGTCGGGGTGGCTTCTTTTTTTTATACATAAATGTTGAATACGCTTGAATGCGGTGGTTTGGTCCCCAATCAAAGAAGTAAAAATTTTGGGGAGCATTTGTTAGCTAACACCGTTTTGTGTACGTATCATATTGCCTGAATTTCGGTTCGTTGAGTTATTAAATTTTCCAAAATTTTTTTTCTATACTTTTGTTTGTATGTTATTATTGTTGGTTCTGAGGGTCAAATGAAATTGTATATACTGGTGATGCGAGTCTTTCGTTCATTTATTATGTTAAATAGTATTATATCAAATAACAGTAAATTTTGCGATATGTGCTTCATCAATTTCGATTATAAAGGAAGAATGAGTAAGCGAGTGAATGGAGTGGGGGGCGAGAAGAAAGGAGAGAGAGAAGAGCAAAAGTCAGAAATTGTCGAAAACAAAAGAGGAAAAAAATCTTCTAGAAAATATCCTCAATTCAAAATGAATTTCGATGTGATTGTTCGAACTTTGAATGCCATCGCTGTATGGTGTATACACATAATAGAAAATCGAATGAGACACTCTCCACAATCTCGGAGCACGTCGTTCTCCGTGGTTTTATGACTTTATTACATTACAGTCATTTCTTTTTTTTCATCGTCTCCATACACTCGGACCTCATTCCAGTGTCCTTTTTTCACATTATACAATATATAATAATAATCATTCGAATACCATAGTATTTTACCTTTGGATGCTGTGGTTAATGTGTACACCGCGTATACATACGCCACATACCAGAGATTGGCATGGAACCAAAGCACACGATTTTGATTTCGATATCATTTTTCCACCTCAATAAACAAACGTGCCTTGTGTAAATTTCAATCAAAATAAATATACCGACTTTTCCTATTGGTTCCAGTCCGCTTCGGCACAACAAAATATAATAGACGGTAAAACGTGTATATGCGTGTGTGTGTGTGTGTGTGTTCGAGTGAATTCGTGCACAAGAAAAGAAAGACCGAATGATTTTATGTTAAGTGCCCCCCGTATCGAAAATGGTAAAAATATTTTCGTTTCGTCGAGAAGAAAATTCAGCAGATTTTTATACTTTTTCGTCGGAAGAAAAAAAAACCTCAAAGTAAGTAAATAATATACCGCATACAAATCGAATTGAGAAAGTGAAGGCAGAATGCGTGAAAAAAATATCTTATCGCCACAAATTTATGATTGAATATAATTTTGGGGTATTTTTTTTACTTCATGAATTCTTTGAATTTTCGAGATTTTCCCTCCGTGATTGAATCGGCATGTGTTATATATTTGTGCATTTTTTTGTTGTCAAGTCTTTTCATTCCCGGAATACCCACCCTATGTGGAAATGACTTTCGCATTGAAATCGAAAGTAGTGAAAGTAACAGCAGATGAATGGAACAATAATAAAAGCAACCACAAATGACAAGAAGTCTAAGCCAACTCTGTGTGAATTTGACGGCATAAAAAGAAATTTCAACCTAATTTCACAACAATTTGACATAGCATTGCCAAACTGAGTATGCGAGAATGTATTCGGTACGCAAGCATTTGCTCTGTACAACAATAGCACGTATAATACTTACCGGCAAAAGATTAATTACTATGTCTTCAATTACAATGGCTGACCGCCCCATCATCACTTTCCTCGTACGGAATGTGTGTGTTGCCAAACCTGAAACTAAAGTCAAAACTTCGAGCATGTAGCAGATGTTGAACTTTTACTTATTTTCCTGATTTTTTTTGCTTCTGTAACAACTCGATCGACACAGTGTTGAACACGACGAATGTCGAAACCAAGCTGACGGGCGATGGCCATCTCTTCTTCAACAAAATGCGGGAAGTGAACAAGAAACTCAAAAAAAAAACTAATGAAAAATTTAAAGAAAACACCAGTCTGTTCATTGTATTTATTTTTTTTACTTCAGATTTTTTCTTTTTTTTTCAATCTCAATTTTATTGTTTTATTTAACTTTTTGTTGCTGTTGTGAGTGTGAATGTGGTTTTGTTAAAGAATTTTTTTCCCTTTAAATATAATACGTCTTACTTCACTTAATTTAAGTTTTCATATTTATTACGTGAATAAAAAAAGTTTTTCTTTCTTCTTTCTCATTCAGTTTTCCACCCTCACACTTTTCTCATAATTTCTACTCGCCTTTGTATGTGCAGTGTTTTGCACGCACGTGTATTTTGCCACTTTTCGTGTGTTCCGTATTATTCTCTCTGTTCGTTCGTTTCGATGAACGAAATATTTTTTATAACATTCTTCTAATGTGTACAATTAGGTTAAATTAAGTTGTAATTGCATTGGTATTTATGTTTTTTTGTTTATTTATTTATTTATTTTCGTAAAGTTTGTTGGTTTTATTTTGCTATGTGTTTGGGTTTCAGTAAATCTAATTCCATTTATATTTTGTTTATTTGGTTTTTTTTTCTCTTTCAAAATACATACAATACATTATTTATATTTCATAATTATTCGTGTTTTTGGTGTATTCGTGTGTGTGTATATGTGTGGGTGAGTGATTGTGTCATTATTCATCGCTTTCTCGCAGTTCATTAATTCGTTTTTATTTCACATTTCTTTACGTTTTTTTTGATGCAACATTTTACTTTTCCGCACACACCTAGTGTGTAAGGTAAAGTATTGGAATCGGTCGAAAAATTAACACCCATAAAAAATGTGTTTTCTGGGTGTTTTT
>NW_022199153.1:0-12102 GCF_009176525.2 Contarinia nasturtii
TCAATTTAAGTCATTCTAATCGAATTCAATAAAAATTATTCGTTGTAGACATTTGATAATAATGAAAATGAAATTCTGAAGTGCTTGCTCAGTGGCAAAAGATCAAAGAAATACAATGTCAAACTTCGGACGTTTGCGCTAACACTACATTTTTATAGCCCGAGAGGTTATAGATATATCCGATCAGTTTTCAAAAACTCACTACCGGCAGTTTCAACCATTCGAAAATGGATAAGTGTCATCGATGGTAAACCAGGAATGAGTATGGAATCATTTTTAGCATTAAAAACAAAGGCAAACGAAGCAAATAGCAATGGAAAAGAAATTTTAGCTTGTTTGATTTTTGATGAAATGGATATTAGGCGTCAGGAAGAGTTCGATGTACATAAAGGTGAGAAAACCGGTTTGGTAAACTTTGGAACATGTAAGGTTGATACAGATGACACAAAATTTGCAAAAAAAGTTTTAACGTTCTTAGTTACTGGTATCAATGAATGTTTCAAAATACCAGTTGCCTATTTTCTGGTTGCCGGTCTAAATGGAGATGAACAGGCAGCACTGCTGCAAGAAGTTTTAGTTTTTGTCGGCAAAACATGAATAAAGATTGTTGGCTTGGTATTCGACGGTTTGTGTACAAATTTAGCAACTGTTCGACTTTTGGGTGCGAACTTAAAAACAGATAAACTTTATATAACTAATCCCCACAGTGATGACAAAATTTTTGTATTTTTTGATGCATGCCATATGATAAAACTGACAAGAGGTTGTTTGGCAATAAAGGGAACATTATTCGATATGTATGGCGAATGCATCAAATGGAAATACATAGAACAATTAGAAGAATTCCAGCGAAAAACGAAAAATCACCTAGGAACCAAAATCAATAAAACTCACATGCAATGGCGAAAAAATTTCATGAATGTGCGTCTTGCCTGCGAAACTTTGAGCAATAGCGTCGCTGATGCTTTGGACTTGTTACGAATTCAAGGTATCGAAGAATTTGAAGGAAGTGAGCCAACAGCTAAATTTATCCGACGCATGAACAACATATTCGACATTCTAAATTCAATGTATGAAGATGCCATTGGATTCAAGCGATCTATTTCACCCGAAACTGAACATGAGTTTTTTGCTTATTTTGATGAATCAATTAAATATATTGAAGGACTTAAGTTGTCTAAGAAAGGGAAAAGCATTTGCAAAACCAAATCGAAGACGCCTTTCATTGGATTTATAATCGATATGAAAAATTTCCGTTCATTTTACTTGGAATACGTTAGCTCAAATATTCTTCCGTGTGTTTACACTTTCCGCTTCTCTCAAGATCATTTGGAACTTCTTTTTGCATGTGTGCGACAAATGGTAATTTAAAAAAAGTTTAATCATTGCAAGATTCTAAACAAAATTTGTGAAATTCTACTATTGCAGTTTGGTTGCAACAACAATCCTTCGGCGAAGCAATTTGAATCAGCTTGGAAGCGTCTTCTCGGCAATCATCAAGTAACAGCATCAGAGTCAGCGAATTGTGCTAACAATAACGTCGAATTTTTGAATGTGTTAAATTGTTCCTCAAGAAAGGAGACCAATAGCAAAATGAAATCAATGCAAAGATCTGAAACTGGAATCAACAATTGTACCGATCAAGCTGAATATGAGGTCGATGAAGAAGAAATTTCGAATTTGAGGTCGCTGATTGTAGATGAAAATTATGCAAATGACTTGGAAAATAATTTGATTTCTTATACTGCTTCTGTTCTGCAAAATGATATCGTTGATGGTAAATGGTACACGCGCTTAAAATGTGAAGAATGTTTACTTGTATTTGCAGCAGACGAAAAAATCAATGATGTTCTTGTTAACTTAAAAATGAGGAATACAAAACTTTGCCCTGTGTCGAAAAGTAATTTTCAGATCTGTTGTGCAGCGGAAAAATTGATGCAACATTACAAATACAATGCCGAAAATTATAAGAACGTTCCAAAAGAGGTTTTCCGAATTTTAAATATTGATAGCCTCTTTCCTCTTTCTGATTTTACACATGATCAAAATCATAAAGATAAGCTCATTAATACGATTATTAAAATGTACATAAAAAAAAGACAAACTTATATTTCTAAATGCAATACAATTGCTCTTCACGATGTGTTCTTACGCAAACGATTAAACAAACTAGTCCACTTCAAAGGTCAATAAAAACAAATGTTAAAACACATTTTCATCCATTTAATTTTGAACTTTATTTTTCATTTATTTATGGTAACACAGCATAGTTTAAAATATATTTTGATTCGCTTTGATTTTCTTTTTTATACGATTATATAAAAATATTTCTTTAAATTAAATCACTTCTTTTATTTTGAGTATATTAAAAAAATTATCAGCTGCGGAAAAATATCTGTTTGGATTTTTTTGCTTTTAAAAAATGGTTAATCAAAATTTATAAAAAGATCGATAGAGGTTGAAAAATATTGCGAAGGTAAAATTATTTGACGATATCAATTTTATCTGATAAAATCTATTGAATTTCTTTCTAATTTAAATATATATCTTTAATTTAATTCCTTTCACTATTTTAATCGATTTTAATCGATTTAAATGACTAAATGTAGTCTTTTTTTCTTTAAAAAAAGACCTGATATTGAATACGATTAAATAATGTTCTTAAAATGTTTTTTAAATGTATCTTGATTTTTTCTGTGATGCGTTTTGATGTATATGAATATTTTTTTAATATTAAAATTATATCACTTCAATCGACTTCAATGATTAAGCAACAAACGTTTTTTGCATATTCAAGAATTTATGTGATACGATGTGCTATCAAAAATACCTTTTTTGGATCGGTTTTAGTTTTGTTTGCTTTAAATAAAGTTCATCTCAATCTATGAAGAGATCCATTGAGCATATGTAACTCGATGTAACGAAAATATATCGAATATATATTAAATTAAACCGATTGCTTAGAAAAAATTCATAAAGAATGAATGTATGAAAATGGAAGAATGAAAGGAGTTGAAAGCGGTTGAAAGCGATTGAAACCAGCTACCGCCAACTACATTCGGTAGTTATGCTCTGCAGCAATTTGTGTTGAGTGAGTTTGTAAAACCTGATTCAATTTTTCATTTTTGTTTTTCGCTTCGACAAGTAAACCGTTCAATCTAACATTTTCATTGTTCAAATCAAAGTTTGTGACATTTAAACGGCCAATACGTTCATGTAGAATGGAAATTTCGTCTTTGAGTTCCTTGATTCTGGAATCCATCAAAAGTGCTCGTTCATCGGAATTCTGCGGCAAATTATCACCTTCAGCTTGTCGATACATGTCCAAAGCTTCAGTCATTGAGCGATTCAGACGATCCATTGTTTCAATTTGTCCCAATAACGAGCCTTGTTCGCCAAGAAGCAATTTGATGCGGTTGATCTTAGAAAAATTACTTTCAATCAAACCTTGAATACGACTTTCGTAGGCATCAACTTCATCGGATGTCAAACTTCTTGGATCCCCCTTTTTGAAAAAGTAAAGCGAAGTAAAGTTGTAAATATCACTCGGTATTTTTTTTACGTCTACGTACCTGTTGCACCACTTGATTTGAGATTGCAACATTTTTCTTCGTTAAATCCATTGCGATTCCATCAACAGTTCCGACTGGTGTATTTGGTGTATAAGCCGCAGCCAATTGCCCAGTTTGCCTATTTGAAAGATCCAATGCTGATTGGGGAGCGATCGGTTGCATTGGTGTCTGACTTTGCCGAACCGTATCAACAGAATTCGGTGCATGGTTCAAAAAAGCACTTAAACGTGAGTTACGAACTGGATGTGGTACATCATCTTCATCTTCGGAGCTTGGTTCATTCCATGCAAGTGGTGGTATGTCAAATGAAACCGATTTACTGCGTGCACGAAAGCTGTTGCTTTTAATCAAAATTGATTTTGATGGTCCATGATCTATTGATTTCGAGCGGGAAACATTTTCGGAAGCCGTAGACTTCTGACGACTAACAATTGATTTCGAGCGCAAAACCTTCTTGGTAGCCGGCGACTTTTGACGACTGTCAATTGATTTGCTTCGACCGACCTTTTGTGCAACCTTTTGTGGAGGCGGTTTTTGAACAATGTTCAACTGTTGAGCCTGCAGTGCCTGAATACGCGCAGACCGGCGAGCTGGAACCAAATTTTTTGCCATATCGTCTAGTTCCTCACTTTTTTGTAAACTTACAAAACAACGATCCATGGTACTATTTAATTCGATTTAATTCGAAACCGTTTGAAACACTTTATATTATGATGAAAACTGCTAAAAACGTACTATTTATGATGAGAGCAGATGAGATATAGATCGATATAGACTACTGAGATCTATGAACAGCGATGAACAGATGAATAAACTTGAATAAACTATCAAAATCGACCGTTTGCCGCCGTTTGCCTCTTTAGTTCTAAAGAAATGAGCGCGAATAATGTTTGACAGTTCATTCTCATCGATTCGCATCGGTTTTCACTCAATTTCATATTTGTGCTACTTGGTGGCAGCAGCTGTCGAGTCAGCTCGCGTGAGTTTTATTATTTTGGTAGATTTCGTGCATTGTTAGTACTGGTCGATTTATTGCTTTATCGCCTCGCGCTAATCGCTCTTCTAGTTGTGTATCAGGTCCACACCAATTGAATCCTATCAAAAAAATAATTTATACATGTCGGTAAAGAATGGAAAAAAGTGAACAGCAAACCAGGTACATGGAGTTCCACTGGGTTATTATCAATAGCAGTATTCATGATTGATGTTTACTGTTCTAGATCAAAACATAGACCAATCATAAATGAACATAAAAGCAAAGTTAAATATTATTTTTCATCAGTCTTTTTCGAGATGCGATTCGTAAAACAGCCAATAGAGATCCCCATCAAGAATTTTGATGAATTGTCTGCAGGTTCACAACCTAAGACAAAACGTCATAGTGCACTATTACCAAATAACTTACGAGCGATATTTGCAGGACCATCTTCATGTGGTAAAACGAATCTGTTAATAAGCCTGATTGAATCAGAAAATGGATTGAAATTCGAGAATATCTATTTATATTCGAAAACACTGCAGCAAGATAAATACAAATATCTACGCAAAATTCTAAGCAAGATTAAAGGTGTAGGCCTTTACACATTTTACTCTTTAGATAATGTTATACCACCAAATGAAGCTAAACGAAATTCCATATTTATATTTGATGATGTAATATGTAGTAAAAATCAAAGTAGTATTCGTAATTTATTCTGTATGGGTCGACACTATCAGACAGATGTGATTTATTTAACGCAGACGCTTTCAAAATTTAGCAAACAACTTCTAAGAGATAACGCCAATTGGATTGTTTTATTCAAACAAGACAATATGAATTTAAAACATGCATACAATGATTTTAATGTAAGTAGCGACATGACGTTTGATGAATTTCGTCAATTTTGTAATAGGTGTTGGGATGATAAATTTGGATTCGCTGTAATCGACTTGGAGAGCGATAAAAATAACGGTAGATATCGAAGAAAATTCAGTGAATTTTTACAATTGGATAAAAAACAGTGAACGATATTGAATTATATTTAGTATAATTCTTGAGCTTGAGGTGATCACATAGATAAAAGTTATGATGGATTCAACAAGTAAAATTGAAAATCAAGTGAAATCTAAGAAAAAAGTTGTAGCGAAACTTGCTAAAACACGAAAAATTATCGAAAAAAAGTTCCAGAAAGCACGGAAAAATCGTATTACTGAAGAAAAAAAATTAAATGAAAAGTATAAGCCAATAACAAATGCAATTTAAAAGCTGACGAAGGGAAAAACAAAGCTTAAAAATGCTACCGACACAGGCAAATCTCCATTTACACGTAAAATCCATCACTCTTCTTCTGATGATGACGAACATAGGTATATATGATGAAGTCGCTTCAAAAAGCGATACAATGGATTATTCTAGCGAAAGTTGGACAAGCACATCGGATGATGGCAGCCATAATGCTCAAATAGAGGAAATGGATATCGGTCAAGATGTGAATAATCCTTCGATTTCAAGGAAAAGAGCTGCCGATGATCAATTAGACGATGTGATTTCAAACAAAGTGACCATTGTAGATAATCCTATTCGATCTAAAAAAGTTGAAGAACGCTCTAGAAAGAGAAGAAAAATGCCTGTAAATAGAAAAAAAATTCGAGTCTTGCGGCCTAGAAGTGGTGATGAATCAGGCAACGATAAAGTTTCATCATATTCAGATGACGAAAATGATATGTTAGTTGCGGCTGGAAATAGTAGAAAGAAGAAAAGATTGAAAAAGTCGGATGTTGTAGCGCGAGATAAACAAAAACAACGTTTAAATCAATTCAAAACGCATACTGTCGAATTAGCACGCAACGTTCGGAATGAAGCACAGAAAAAAGAGGCTGATAAACGGGAAGCCAAACTTCTCGAATTCGCCCCCGACACAGATGAAGAAAATAATATTATTCAAATATCAGATGATTCAGATCCAGAAATACCAAATAGGTCTAAAGCAATCAAACGGAAATATGTCGGTACACCATCATCTTCGAGAAAAATTACTGCTATACCTAGAGTATCCACAATCGTTAAAAGAAAAATGCTCAATTATCCAGGCGTAAAACCTGTAAAGGATTATATGTTGAGAAGACTCATACGAAATAGTCTATCAAATCGTCTTGGAAATATTAGAGTACAAAGAACTCCATATCATACTCAAGAAGTGCCGGCCATTACATCACCATATTTGACTGCAGAGGAAATCATTCGTAGGCGAAATATTCCATCCGATGCATAACCAGTTACGTCACAACGAAGAAATAAATCATCAAATACAAAAAAAGGTGGAAAACTTGAGTCAGATTTCATTCCATACAATGAAAATGTTGAATATCAGGCTTATTCTAATCCAAATTCACTGTGTAATCGATTACGACTTTTAATTGCATCGAAAATGGCTGGAAACACAAATCACAAGCAAGAAATAAATTCAATAATAGCTGAATTACGTGAATCCGGTTATATTAAATGAATTATTGATTTATAAAAAAAAATCATCTTAGTTAAGGTAAGTCATTCATTATAAAAAAACAATTCCCTATAATTTATTTCAAATTAACATGCAAATGCATATCAACTGATTCGATTGTATGTATGTTATACTGTTCATAGCAATGAATAACTATTATTCTTTTTTCTCATAATTCATATTGGATTAAAGCATGAGGTCAATTCACATATGTTGTTCGTTTAATCTCAAATATAAATTCCAATCGGAATCGTATGCGTTAATAATAATAATAATAATTGTTTGTCTATTGTTTTTTTTCCCCTAATCCATATTGAGGTAATATATGCAGTCAATTCAAATTAGATTTGTGAATATCTATCGTGCGGTTTGAATATATTCCTTTTATCATACATTTTTCCCCCACCCCTAATGCATATTAGAATAACATATGCAGTCAATTCACACATGTATGCGTCTAACGCACTCTTTTTTCGTTATGTGTATCGCTTAGCCACATTCATTATTCTTTTCATTGACCGTTAATTTTTTGAATTCTTTTTATCTCTTTTGATGTTTAAAATTGTCAATTAAGGGGAAAAATAAATTGAATCAAGAAAACGACGCTAATTACTTTACATTTTTTGACTCTCTCATAAAAATATACTGTTATTTTTCCATTTCATTGAAGTAAAAATCCTTTCTTCAATTAACCCCCACACACATGATTCATTGAAAATATTACATAAAATGTTGAGAATTCAACTGAATTTGATCAGTTTACGGAAATATCAATCGGAATAAACATGGACTATAATTGTTTTGGTACACTTCGTACGTTTGGTAAGTATATTCTTTTTTTCTATTACTATCTATATATTTTCAATTTTTTTTTTTTAAATATTTTTTATGTTTCTTTACAGGTGAAGATCAAATGGATCGCATGAGTCAGTTCATACTTCATGAATCTAATATATTAATGGAATTGACCAACGATGAATTATATGGTAATGACCGAACTGCCAGGCAAAAATTACGTAGAATACGTGAAATACTCCGTGTTCATTGTAAGTCTTTTTTGATTTTATGTCATTTTAACAGTTTTAAAATGTAATCAAAATATTTTTTATCATTTAGGTGGACAGGTTCAATACCGAACTGATACGTTTTGTAGAGAAGAAAGGGCAAATTTATTATGCAAGGTAGATCGAGTATCAGATGAATTCAATACGATACTGCGCGAACTACGGTCACAAAGTAAGAAATTCGTTTTAACATCTTGTTAAAATTGAAATTTATCCATTTTTTAACTGTTTTTGTCCTTATTTACAGTTCCTGCACGTGAATACGGAAGTGATGACTCGATGAACTATGATTCCGATCAAGAAACTTTTGATTTAACTGAAGAAGATGGCAACGACGATGCTAATGGATTTAGAGCCAATTCCTATAGTTGATGACATTGGACAGAGACCAAAAAAGACCGATTGTCCCATATGTCTTGAAAACCTATGGGCAAATCGACCAATGGTGCTCCCATGTGGACATATGCTCTGCAACAATTGCTGCATTCAACATATATCAGCAAGTAAGAAATGTGCTGTATGCAGAAAACAAGTTTCGAAACTCAGCGAATGTATTCGACTATTCATTGATATATAGGATGGGATTATTTTAGTATTTCACATGAGTACCGTTTTTTTTCCATCACAATAATTTTGTATTATTTTTACAATCAATAAAACTACCAAAGTAATTTTTTTCACATCCAAAAAATGTATTTCATTTAATTTTTTTGTATTATGGATATGAGAGTTCATTTTTTTGCGCATGTCAACAAGTAAAAGAAATTTGAAAATGTTGACGCCTGCGCATAATTAAATTTGAGACAGAACTCTCATATCTATACTACTCCTAACTAATCTTTATATGGTGTACACTGGTCGCCCTGAACCGGGGAACCGCATCAAAATCAGATTTGAAGAACTTACCAATGTGACTCAAGTTGACAATGGGACCAATGATGCCAACGTTGCCAATGAGACCAACGGTAACACAGTTACCGCAAATGAAAATCATAATTCCAGCGAAGAAGAAGAAGAAGAAGAAGGAGATGAAGAAGAAAACAACGATGATGAACATTGAATGAATCATCAAGAACAACAATGTTAGACATTAAGAAATAGCTAAGAAACAAAAAAAGCATTTCAATTGTCAATTAAACAAAAAACAATAAGGAGAAATAAAAAAACCAATTTTTTCACCTTAATCTAAACGTGTTTTTTTTTATTTTCAATTTTTATTTTTATTTTTTACATTTTTCTTGATTTTTTAGGTTTTATTTTGCTTGAATTAAAATGAATTGAAGAAAAAAAAAGAAAAAAATGAAAAAAAAGGTAAATTTAATATTCTGGAACAGTCATATTCAAGTTTCACAATGTGTTCTTCATCATCTTCCATTAGTGCATACCTTCCATAAATTTATTTGATGCGGTACTTTTGATAGTCTTCCTCCAATTTCTCGATTTTCTTTTGTATGAAATCTTCTGAAACACCTAGGCTCCATAATTTGAAATATGCTTCATGTCATGTTTTTACAGTCACATGATCATATTTTTGGGGGTTGGTAAATTGAGTCATCAATATATCAGTGTATGAGCACCTCGTTGTTGATGTTTTAAATGTTGCAATCAAAACTGGTGTACCACGCATTTGTTCTTCATAGGACCATGGTGTAAAATTGGAAAAATCAGATTTTGAGCCTTCTTTTAGTTCATCGATGAATGATTCCACTGTAGTTAGATATGATCGATTATACATACGTTGTATATCACAGAGTTCACCTGCGTATTCGTAAATTTGTGAGAGTAGACAGTTTTTTGCACGTACATCTTTTAGCCAATTAGTTAGCATGGACATTTCTTCTTCGTCTTCACCTTTTACATCTCCATGAACCCAATCATTTTTTTCATGCGTCAAATAATCAAGCCAGGAGTGACAATGTGAAACAATCGCTGGATTATATACGCCTTCTTTGATTGCTTCGGCTTCCAGTATTTCCCTGAATACTGGCATTTGTTCATCGATGAGTGCTATTCGCAGTGATTGAGTGATAATATGTATTGACCAGAAGCGAGATTTCATCTATCTATCCATCATTTGCTTCCTTTACATATCCAACGATGATTTCGCAAAGTTGTTTGATCCCAATTTTTCCATATTGCCACAATCGGAATAATGTCTGAATTGTTCACAGATATATTCTAACCATTTTGAAATTGTAATTGAGCAATGTGCAGCGGAAACCTTCTTCTCGAATGCTCTTTGCTTCAAATGAACAACAAAAACCAATTCTATTACAGAATTTTTTTTCTTTGTTGTATAGTAAGAGATTCGATTTGAAAATTGGATTTTTTTTTCTAATCGTGTGAATAGTTGAACATCTCAAATATGACTGTAAACAATCAAGTCAAAGAACACCAGATTTATACTTGCCTCATACTCATACTCATACCCATAACTGTCATCACCTATTTCAAGTGGTTTGCGTCATTCCATACGCCCAATGCGCTCTATGTGTTCTATAAAATTCATATTTGGGAAAATGCATGCATAAACTCAGCTATAAATAAAACACAATGACATTTATTGATTTTCACATTTTAGGTTTTTTTTATTTCATTTTCCATTGATTTTTTTACATTTTTTTGTTTAACTCAACCAGATGACACTTATATGGGATTGGAGATTTTTTTTTGCGAATCTCGCTAATAAGCGCCATCTGACATTAGTTAGAATTAGATGGAAAAATCAAATTTATTTCAATAATTTGGAACGTATTTGAATGTTATAGTTTCAACACAAAAATTGTATTAAAAATCATTCAAGTAAATCAAATTGAAATTAAATCAATTAAAAATCATTCTACACACACATAAAGCATATAAAATAATACAACTAAATTATAAATACTCACACCATTCTATGGGAACCTAACAAAATCGTATTATTTATTATGTATTGCAATGCAATGATTACAATGCGACTTTTTGAACGTAAATAAATGATGTCCGGCACCGGTTTGACGTGCAGAGCAGCCAACTGAAAAATGTCATACATATTCAATGAATAATTTTGGTTTCACTTTCAGCAATAGAAATTTTTTTAACGTTTATCGTGCAATTCGAATTACGAATCCGAAACGTATTTGAATTATTCTCGCAAACTTACGGAAAAAAGTGCTAAAAATCGTATGTATATTAATATTTTGTCTAAACTTATTTCAAATACGGTTGAAATGTATTAAAACATTTTGAATATTCATTTTTCTTATTTTTTCTTGCTTAGCTTGGAACTCTAATTAACTTACAAACTGGTGAACTAAAACTGGATCCAAATGCACATTGCAAATCGTGTAAAAAACTCCGTGTTTACGACAAAGTTGAAGCTCGTTGGAAAATTATGAATCATTTTAAAATTCCTTGGACTTATACTTTTGCTGTGAAACCCACGACATACAAAATGGAAGCAAGGCTATGGCTTTCGTCGGCACGTCGTGTTAAACACAAATTTATTTGGCTTAAGAAAAAAATACCAAAATCTGAATTCGCTAAACTTAAAAGCGCACAAAATGCAATGAACTACTATCGCTATTCAATATTTAGTTTCTGAATATGTTCATGTTTTCACGCAAAATGCGACCAATCACATTTACAATTAAATACCATGAATAAATATTAATTTTTTATGTAAAAAATGGAAACAAATCTCTTTTTATTTGTTTGCTTTCAAGCGGGTTAAAATATTCATTGAATTCACAATTTTTTATATTTTTACAAGCATGTATTGTGAAGAACGCCAAATATATGAGAACCATAAATAAATCCAAATGAATAAATCGAAATTCAGCAGTGTTTTAGTAGTATAGTGTTTTTATTTTTGTTTGATATCAATATGTAGCTAAGAGAAGTAGTTGAAAAAATGGGGATTCAAAAACAGCAATGACCTTGAGATGTTGTCCAGGTCAGTTTCATTAAAAAAAGCGGCCTTGAGACACATTAAAAAAAAAA
>NW_022199154.1:0-11120 GCF_009176525.2 Contarinia nasturtii
AAAAGACCACATCAGATCAATTGATCAATCACCAGAACATGATCAAGGTGCCAAAAGAATAAGATTCCCACCATTACCACCGAACTAAGATCAAATCGTTGATGGGATGATACTCACTGAAGTTCAAAAGCTGGACAAGTCAATACATTAAAAAAAAAAAAATGAAATACAACGTCTGAATAAGTTTTTTTCGGAATGTAATAAGTACCGAGGCCAAAGGCCTTCTGAGTCTGGATTTCGTATATTTCATGTATATATAGCGAGTTCGACTTTTTAACACACTAATGTGGTTTCGTCACTCGCGCGAACTGCCGTACGCTGTTATATCCTCTTAAAATATTATTCAAATTAGGTAAAAGTTAATGTTTCGTTCCCTCAAAAGGAATTTTCATTCAAACGATAGCTCGTATGATAAACCAAACATGTTTGCCATTTGACGAGTGTAGGATTATTGATGGTAGTTAATATTCTATGCCATTTTCATATTTTTATGAAACAACTTGCTTCTTTTCGGCGATTTTTTGTCCGATACTACATGCATATTACAACTTTTGAACTAAAACCAAGGTTCTTTTCAAGTAATTTCACTAACATTCCATTGAATAGATCGATTATTTCACTCATTTGAATGCGTTTGTGTGAATTTCAATAGAATAATGCAACAAATTCCCAGTAGATTGTTATTCAAGTGATTTTCTGTCCTTTTTAAAGTGATATGAAACGTTTCCATTCCTTGGTAAATCAAATTGAAAAACAATCAGCCATTGAATTTTTTATCGAACGAAATTGTATTCATTACCTCAATGTATCGTTCGATAAAATATTCAAGGGAAAAGCGGCATAGAAAGAATCTCTTTAATATTGTTGATGCAAATGAAATATCTGATAAAGCAATGAATTCCAAACAGTTTACTCAACAAACAATTGATTTCAGCATTCCATTAGATAAATTTCCGGGCGAGTACTTTACTGCAATATATTGTTTTTTCACAAAATAAGCTTCGAAGATTTTAATTTAACGATATATCGGTAATTTGCAATCAATTTTCAATGGTACCGTCGATTTATCAAAATACAAACGATAATGTGATATCAGACATAAATATTTTCGACATGATGTAATCAGACATTGAATCGTAATTTTTTTTCAATTGATTTTATAATGAAAAGATTAAAATGTATACTTGAATAAAAAGTAATTTCATGCTTGTCATAATCCAAACATTTCATACTTTTATTTATTACCCATCATTTCAATGCATCATACAAATAAATTACGCCTAAAGTACATATACGACCACTTCAACATATAATTAATTAAAATATGCGGTAGAAAACTCTGGTTTGTGCACAATATCTACCGTCGAAACATTATTTTGAAATTCGATTTTTTTTTTTACATCTACATCTACATATTGTTGTAAACCATGATACATGATGGTGTTTTTCTCTTATAGTACTGATTGAGATTCATTTCTGATGCTTCAATAAAATTGTGGCTTTCATGAAATGAATATTGTTGAATGATTTGAAATTGCTAAAATATCAAATGTTGATATCATGTTATGTAAAATACGCCAGTTTAATGTTCAACTTTATTTGCTCATTTGTTCATGTGCTGTATCTCAATTAGTATCGGCCACCAAAATGCGTTTGAAACCTGACAATTTTACTAAATAACACATGAATTTCCATTCATTACAGAGTAAATATTCCTGGGTCACGTGATTTTCGCCTAGCATTGAAATGTGTACAAAACATGTGTTTAGTTAGCTACCAAATAACGTTTGTTTCGTTTTTGATACAGGTATTAGAATTTTGTAATTAACATATATTTTATCAGCATGAAAATTGCAAATTCGTTTATTATTCACAAAATGGCATTTTGTAATTGCTGCTGTTCACACCTGCTGTAAGTAGACTGTAAACAAAGTGATGAACAAGCTCCAATATTTGGTAGGCTCGTTCGTTAAAAACGGTATCCGATTAAAACATCTTGCCTTCAACAGCCATAAATTATGATAAAAGCAAAATTAAGCAACATTTTATGACTGGACCCCTTGAAATATGATAGGGGAAGAGGTGTGTTTCATGCAAACTTGAGATAAAAAAAAATTGTGATGTTGAATAATGTTCTGGTATTGTGATTACTTAGAAAGCTTAGCAAAAAAAAAACCGGTAGCGTGTTACACAAAGGGCATTATTTATGATAGCGGTGTGTTCTTGCAATGAAGAAAGCATACGGTGTGAATGCGATTCATCGAGATGATTTTCATCATTTTAAATGAGATGAGGTTATATATATATAAGCTATAGTGAGACATAAACCTCAAATATATTTTTCATTACTTACTCGTTTCCGTTGCCACATCTTCGCCGAGGTGACGTGTTGCAAAGAGATAAAGTAAACCATAGGAAAGTTGAAATCCGGTTGTCATTACATGGGCAAGGAATGCAACACCAGAAACTATCCATCCATAACCACCGTCCGGATAAAAGTGCTAAATGATACAATTTAAAAAAAAATTCGGATGAATCAAGAATACACGTAAACAATGAATTGAACATAAAGTTAAATAATACGAAACAACAAGCACGAAAATTAAAGCATCAAAGATGTCAGACGAACTGTTTGAGTTAGTACTTTCTCTGCAAGCGACAAAAGTTGTTGTGTGTTGATAATTATGTTTCACAATCAAGTAAAATTTATATAAACAACAAAATCAGGAAGAACTCAAACTCTCATCAAACTTGAACACAAATGAACAAGTCACAATAAAAGATATGAGCAACAAAATGTCAATGAGCTCCTTATCTCTGTCACTTTTTTGCAGTGCTAGCTCAAATTAACATCGAATTGTTACTTCTTCGCCATTGAAGCGACCAGTTCACCCTTTTCGATTCACCTGACATAATTTCTTAATGATGTTTTAAGCAAAGTTTGTGGATAAGTCAATCTCTTTTAATTAATACCATCTTTGTTTTGAACAAACATTGTTACTTCGTTTGGATGTTGTTGCAAAATGCAAAAAAAGAGAAATTGCATGTTATCGTTTGCACTTACCTGTCGTATGGCATTAGTATCAACTCCAGCTCGGCGTAAGCCAGGAACATTTCGATGTATCGAATGAAATTCGCGTTCAAGTAACGCAGGACATGCTGAATCTTCTTCTTCATAATAACGACCTCCACGACCGTCATAACCTTTACGAAAGAGAAAAAAAAGGTGATGAAAACCAATTTTGTTAGGTGATGTTTTTCAATTTTGTCAATTTTGCTATGAATTTGTTTTTGATTTTAATTAACCGAAAAATCGATTGCAAGCCCATTTGCAGGTTCTCTGTTTCACAGCAATATAAACATAAAGCAATCAAAGTCAACGTGTAGCATAAAATTACTGTATACGGTTCATGTAAATATATTAGCTCGATTGGATGAAGTGAAGCAATAAAGGACCGGAAAAATATGAAAATCAATCACTTCAAATGTTCTTGCTTCATCACCATGAAACTCAATCACCCGACACAAATTCCAATTTATAAAATAAATTATTATTACACGCTCAACACACTGATTGGCTCATACGATTCACTACGATTGACAGATGCCTGACTGTCACTTTCGCCTACTGCCATTGTCACCGTTATCACGCTTATCGGCAATATAATTGACGAACGGTGATTTGCGCGCTTCAATTTTTGTAGCGCTCCATAATAATATAATTATTATCGAGTTTGGTTGATTTTTTTTTAAAAATGAAGTATGTCTTTTTTTACTGTGTATGGTTGTGTGCATGTCGAAATAAATAATGGCCACAATAAATTCCTTTCGTCACCTCGTTCAGTGTTCGGTTTTGTCCACTGTGAGAATCTTTGTCACGTATTCTCTTAGTGAAAATTGTCAGCAATAATCAAATGGCTCACAAATTGATCATATAACTTGACTCGTAACTTTCCGGTCATTGCCGGAAGCTGATGGTCGTGATTCAATTGATTTTACCCGAACAAATTGACTCTTTTTTTTATTGACCATAACTTTGTGAAAAATCATTTAACTTTTTTTTCACACATTCGATGCAAGTTATGTCACTTCAATAAAGAGATAATGATTTTTAGCGAACATATAAAAAAATCCATATATCGGCCACAAACGCCACAAACTACGGCTAAAATTAAATTGGATAAAAAGGCAATAAAAACGTAAGCGCAATTTGAAGTAAGCACTTTTTTCATTCCAAATGCTTTTTTATGCTTTTCATCTCATTCTATATATGGGTACTTTATATTTTGGGTGCGGCGAAGTGAATGCACCGTAATTTGACGAAACATATGCAAATTTATTCGTAATGAATTCCAAAGCAAGTTTGTGTATGATAAGCAACCACATCATTTTTTTTCTCGTTCGTAATAAGAGATTGCATTTAAATGTGGTGCAAGTGTTCGAGATAAGTCGAAAAATGTATGTTGAAAAATTATTATCAAAGTACATACACATAAATCTCTTGCGATGATAATTATAAATGCCATCGACAAATAGTTGGACGATTTTTTTTTAAATTTAATTTGGTTCATTAAATAAATGCAAATTATTTGAAATTAAAAAAAAAATATATTTTATTGTCCAAATTGTCAACAAATAAAGGAATTTCAATAAATACAATGCGAAGAAGATAACGATGTGGTCGGTTTTTCCGTGCTTTATTAAATACATCCAAATGAAAATGGCACCGTAATGGTTGGCACATTTAAAAATGATTATACAGAAAAAGCAATTTATGCTCAAAGAAAATATGCATAATGAACCTTTGCTGCATGTTTCCTGTATTGATTTTCGAGACCATCAGAGGGATGGTAACAATAAAATTGTCCGCTTTTTAATCACCATAAATGTTATTGACCATACATCGAATAAAAAAATCGTTTAAAATGACTCCTGTTTTACATTATATAATAGCCGTGTTCTTGACGCTTGTCATTTCACATCGTAAACTGAATACATTTCGAAACTGTAACCGGAAATTTGAATAAAATTTTTGAAATTCTTCCAAAATTTAATAATATGCACTAATTAACCAGGAAGACAGAGGAGTAATCGACCCATCAGCACATTTAACTTTATGCAATATGCTCCATTGGAAAATGTTATTTTGTTTGCTATTATGTGAACTGTCCATTCACTATCAAATATGTATCATTATTTGTTGGGAAAACTGTCGGGCAATACCGTCGTCAAAGTTTCAAAATGGTAATTAGAGTATAATAATGCAAACGACATATATTAATCTTTTGGCTTGATATAATTTACCGAAAATACGTTGTTGAAATGTGTGCGGTATGCGCGCTGTTTTAAATTCATTATTTTTAATAAGATTGTGTGTTGAGCATTTCCTGTTTGTCGTCATTTCGATCAAAGTTTCTGTGGTTCTATGGAAAGGTTCGTCATCTCTTTTACATTTTTCCACATCCGTTTGTTATATAATTAATTTATTTGAATGAGCTCGTCACTCGTTGACCAGCGACATGTTGATTTTTCATCTCAAAGTGAACTGAAAAATTGATTAAAACCAGCTATGATGCTGAAATGCATCGAAACAATGGCCCAATAATAATTAGTCATTCAACACAAAGCACAGCCAATTTTCCATAATGATTTAAGCTTATTCGTTTTAATTATTCATGTGACGCGGTTTTGATTTCATATTGAAGCCACAAAGTTAGCTTAGTGCGGTGCATTATGAATAATACAATCGTTTATCATATCCGAATTAATCCAATAGTTTCAAATTAATCTGTGTTCATCACAAAATCTCTTTGAAATTTTTTCTGTCATCAACAAGCTTTCAGCGTAGATGTTAACAGTTTTAAGTCAAAATAGTTTGTTGTGAGTTGTTGAGTGGCATTCATTTATAGAATGGAAAATTCGGGAGAATGAAAGACGATTATTTAAGTGACATTAAACATAAAGGCCATAGAACACAGTATCACAGTGTAAATGGCATGTCCAGCTGGAAAATTAATGAACTCTTCGAGTTTTGGTTAACATCATAATCTCCGAATGAAACACGAACAATGGGATGAAATTTCAAAGGGTTGGAATGCATAAATGTAATTCAAGCAGTTGGTTTTTGGTTTGAAACCAATGCGAAAAAAGAGAAGTTTAAACCATTTTCAGTGCGGAATCACCTGGAACTTGATCCTACTTTTGACACTTGTTTTCGTGTTATTACAAAGAAAAGTGCCTACTAAAGTAATGAAGAAAGTTGGTAAATGTGTGCTGCAGTGTTTGTTGGCGCAATGTAAACTTTAACTGACATTTTAATTAGATTGTTCATCCAAAAAGTCGTATGCCTGATGCACGTTCACATACACAAACACACAGTTTTAGTAACAATTTGATCATTACTGTATGGATAAAGACTTGCGACAAGAAATCAGCCATTTAAATCTCAGCAGCGGCAGTCGGTTCAATGACACCACCATTATAGCTTTAGCTTTATTGGTGGTGTGTAAAAAATACATTGTGGTTAATATTGAGCTCAGAATGATGTTGGGACCGAGGCGAGTAAAAGCGATATGGCCGCACAACTTATGGCACAATGAATTTTATTTATGATCATTATACACACACATAAACATACACACACACATGTACAATTTATCTGTTGAATTACGTTCATGGCCAATGGGTGCACGGTGCAGTGTGTGTAAAAATTACACAAGTAATGTGTAGCAAAGCGCGTTGAATAAATGAATGAACGGGTTAGTGTTGAGTTTGCTTTTAAAAAACCTCATATAAATTTGATGTCACATTATTTTTTCGCATTCAATGATGACTATGCAACGGAGCTCGTGATATGAGCTCTCGTTTCTATTCGTGAAAAATCCTCATTTTTCGAGCTTAATGTCGACATCGGACTTGACAATGTTTTATGTGTTTATGAAGTTTCATTGTTGTTAGCGCTGATGCTAAACCGCATTGTGTCACAAACAGAAAGAGAAAGAGAGAGAAAGAAATTCACATAAAAAGAGCAACATTTCTCGCGCGACCATATTTCATTTCGGTGGTATTCGCATTTAATGCAAGATGAAAGATGAAAACATTGATGGCAACTTTTAAATTCATGTTTAGTCGATGCATTTGATGCATTAATCAAATCATAAAAGTAAAAAATTGTGTTTACGCGCGATTTCATCCAAGAAAAACACCTTTTTGTGCAACACATAAAATATGGAAGAATTTCATGGGAGAAAGCTTATGAAAAACTGAAGAAAGAATCGTTCGAAAATAATAGTATCATACTATTAGTATGATGCACTGACGTAAGCAACGCAACGTTGTTTTTCACCTCATTTTCCACTAAATTTATTCAAGACAGTTCCAGTTTGCCACAACAGTTTGTGTATGTATATACAAGGTATCAAGTGTTGCATTATTTGAAAATTATCCACATTCGTTTGTGCATCAATTTTATTTAATCGATATTTATTGTCTCTTTGGTGCATCAAAAATCGATTCGTTTGAATTACAAAATCAAATTTTTTATTGCCCATTTAATGGTTTTCATTGAAAATGTTTACATGAAGTTCTAAAGAGAACATGTTTGTTCCGTATGCATTTTAATCAGTTTTCGAGGTAAACAGTGCAAAAACCCATCTCGATAAATATTTAAACATTGCATGAAAAGCGAATTTGTGGCATTTCATGTGTGAACATATCCTAAACATGATGGTTTATTGGATGAATGTGTACTATGCGATTGCAATGTGGAATCCCAATGCCCGCTCTATTCTTTGTATGTGTGTGTATAATGTCTATGTCAATGCTTACCTGTGTATGAATTATTGGCATTGCCATAGTTGGGTGCTGATGATTGGCCAGTATGATTATCAACGACGGTAAAACGGCATCGAGAACAAGTGCGTTGTGGAGGTTGCGGCGGTGCTGCTGGAACAGGTGATGCTGACATCGCTGGTGAACAATTTCCGTTAGACATATTTAATTGGTTTTCTTTGGTTTTAAAAAATGTTGAGGTATTGCCTGGATGGCAATTGGACGTTGATTGGGAAGCAGTGAGCCTCGGACAGGTGGGCCACCACGATGAATTTGAACATAAAATACACTGGGTCTTACAAGTACAGTAATATCGTCACGGTGTTGTCACATTTTGTGAATGTGGCTGTGGTTGGTGTTGCGGTATTTGGTTAGCTGAACAGTGCAAATGATTTTGTGATTGTGACAAAATATTTGGTAAACACGAATGTGAGGTAGTCGAACCGAGACAGCTTTTCAGTATGGCTGGTCCGTTTGATTGAATTTGTTGCGTCGATCCACTGTGATTGCAACCAGCTGTTGACATATTTTGATTAGAAAGACGATGTTGGAGCCATTGATTGTTTAAGTTGCAAGTGCAATACATGTTTTCGATTCAATGGCAGTTTGTATCCGTTTGTTTTCGCTTTGTCTTTATTTTTCTCTTCCAAACACTATCTCTCTCCCTCTCTCTCTCTCTCCCCCCGAGTAATTGAGAACTGCTAATATGTCTTGTATATGTGCACGTATGATATATCCGGGCTGAGTGATTTGTAAGTATCGGTTATGATTTTGACATTTAATTTTTGGAAGTTCGTGTGATAGGCAGTGTCGTTGTTAGGCCAAATGTTATTCTACACAACTACTGCTCGGTACATTCGGTCGTGCCGCTGAATTCATACATTCAAATAGTAACTGATCCATGTTTGAAGCAATGTTTGCATTTCACGATGTTTTCGAGTGATTTGCTTCCGTTTGATTCGATGCACACAATCCCTCTCGAATTCATTCGAAATATATTGCCGTTAGCCACGTTCTGATTGCAAATATATTTTCCTGTTGGTGACCAGAAGAGAGAGAAAAATGTCAGTTATTTAATATTTGTAAAACTACAAAACAAGGGGGAGAAACTTATAAGTAAAGAAAACGGATGGTTTTTCTGCTTGCATCCTTTAAATCAATAAAAAGCAATATAAACGTGATGTAATATGATGCATTCGTATCACTCTTATTTCTTCAATATGAAAAATGACACGAACTCATGGCACGTAGAACTCGACCATACTCACTCATTCACAAAAACAACCAAACATTAATCCAACGACGTGTATTCCAAAACATTAATTGAAATAATTGTGATGTCATTGCATGCCGAGTAATATCACATCATCATTTCTCGTAAAAAAAGCATGCACAAAATTCCCGAACAACAAATAACATTAAATATCTCATAAACGACGGACGAACGATACTTTATCAAGTGAAAAAAGTGTTGCGCAAATGAAAATTTCAACAAAGTTTTCATATCTATGTCAAGTGTTATTGCATGCATAGCATTGCTTAAAAGTATAGTATCAAAGTGGATAAGTATTAAGCGGAACGCAATAAAAATGAAATTATTTTCATTTTCGTAAAACGGAATATTGCCACGGACCATTTATATACGATGAACATTGAACAAAACACTCATTTTAGTGATGTTGTGATTTCCGTTTTGATGCTATAATCGAAAGTGCAATTGCATTTGGTGAGCGAGTGCACACACACACACATCCACAAAAGTGTTGAAGCGCATTGGAAAATTCTATAAAATTAGAACGATCAAAACGGTTTTCGTTCCACTTTTGCGGAATGACATAAAACGATTTTCGGAAAACTGAGAGTTAGAGAGAAAGAGACGGGAAAATCTGTGCAAAAGATAGAGAAAGAGAGGGAGATTATAGAAAACACGAATCGACCATTGCTGAAACCACATGCTGTTATCAGCAACTACGCATTCCTATACGGTAGTAGCAATGTCGATTCGAAAAATATCAAGATAAGAACGAGCGAGTAAATGTTCTCCGAAATTTTGATAACAATAATAATAATTATTATAAATATTGTCATTTTCAGTGTTTATAATGCGCTTTCAACTGAAAGCTTCTCAATGTCACTAATAATTTTGAAGAGTTTACTCTGATGGCGGATATATTTCACTTAAGGTCTTTTCCTTCCTCCACATTCACAAGGAACGAAGAAATTCAAACTGAAATGTGTGTTTGTTTTTAACGCAAGCGGAAGTTTATGTCTATGATTTATTATTTCTAACTCCTTCGTAAATGTCTTACTCAAACGCCCTTTGTATCGTATCTATTTCTCCACTCGCAATCCGTCTGAGGTTGAAATATGAATAATTAATTACAGTTCGGCTCAATAGCACACATTTTCCAACTTATTCCACTCCAATTTGTTGTTTTCATAAGAAACGGACGTGATTTGGGTTGCGTTCATCGTTAAAAGGCTTGAAAAAATGCTAAAACTCTCGATAATAATGAACCGTTCGAATCAAACGGTGCACTTAAGAATCAGATATTGTTTTGATTTCAAATGGATGTTTCCCGGAAAGTTAACTATGAAAAATGCTACCCCAAGTGGAAAAGACAGTTTTTGTAAAGCGAACCAAACAACTTCATCCGCTGTTCCGAAGACAAATAAATACATTCAAGTGATTCACCATTTTTTTCTCGTCGTGATCAAGGTCTATTTTATCCAAATCGAAATGTCATTCAAGTTAAGTTTTTTCTTGCCTTCCATTACAATGGAATGCCTTCCATTTACCATTCGGAATGCTTTTCAGCACAGAGGTCATTCTCAATCATGGGTACTCACTTAAATGTAGTGAATTTCACTCGGTATTCTATTGACAGAAATACTTGGAATTGCATGAATGATGTTTATTTTATTGGTTAAATACGAAAAGAGAGCTTTTGCAACAGATCGACAACAAATAATACCCTACATTGTGCATGCCGTGAAATAATTTCTATATAATGCTGGTTGTAAATATGTCTTTATTGAAAGACGGAAACAACCAACTGAACACCGCCATCTTTTTAAATGAAAAATAACATAAACATTCATCATACGTGAATCGATAATTTATTTCGAAGCCTTCTCGCATGTATTTTTGGTATATTTTAAATTGTTGCAAAATATTACGACAATTTACAGCTATTATATAATTTCGAAAATAAACTAGTAGTTCCACCTTCATGAATGGACAGGGTAACTGACATTGCTCCCGCTAATCCGCCCGTATCCGTGTCCGC
>NW_022199155.1:0-4869 GCF_009176525.2 Contarinia nasturtii
TATATACCGAGTATACCGCTAGTGGGTAGACACGTGGAATAGGATTAGAATTTAAGTGTAAAAATGCGAGAAATTAAAGTAGAATAGACAATTCAGTAGCTGGATTCACATGAATTCACAAATCCCATGTATGGAATAGCGAAAATGAGTTAGACTCAATGCGTCAATTTTAGCGAGCTTTGATTTTTACATTTAATTTATAAAAAGTAAACACTTTGGTATGCATTTCGAGAAATTATCTATCTAATAAAAATGTATGGTGAGAGAATTGAGTCGATTCGAGACATATTCTTTTTGTTCTTTTCCTACATCAATTTTGTGGCGAAAACAGTTGGAAGATAATCGGTCTCTGCAGACCACACTAAGCTGGTTTCGTCCCTCGCGCGTACTGCCTTCCGCTGTGAGAAAATAATAATAAAAGTTTAATTTGATTGAAACAAAGTTTTTCGTTTTAATTCCAAAAGGAGAATTATTTATTTATTTGCACTGTCGAAAGTTGGCTGAAATTTATGTTGCTTACAGGAAAAAAGAGTGCCGATGCCTCATTAAAAACCTCATATTTTCCAACAAAAATTATGATAGAATTTTACATTTATTTGCTACGCTGCATCAATATGTAACCATAGCTTGCTTTCGGATTTATATAGTTCACCTTCCATGTTGGTTTATGTGATTGCTTTAACTCTTGACTTATCTCAATCAATTTAGATTTGAAAGTGTTATATTCATATTTGTCAACAGGTACCCACTTTATCACATTCAACATCTTCTTTTTACCAAAGATTTCCAATATTTTTTTTGGATTCATAGTATATCGAATATATGTAATGAGTTCCTGAATTTCAATCAACTTTCCAAAATTTGATATAATTAAATCGTTATTGGTCCACACTTCCAGTGTTTCCAATTTCTTGAAACTGTTTATAAAATTAATAATGCGGGAATTATCGCAATTTCCTATTAAGATGAGCCTTTTCAATTTTGGCATATTAAATTGATCCTTTTCAGACACTTGATTCAGAAATTTGGTACCATCAATTTGAATTTCAAGTGTTTGCACTGTTTTCATGTGTACTTCGATCGAACGAAGAATATCTATTTTATCGGTCAACACGAGTCCAAGCGTGGACAACTGCTTATTTTTCGCAAAAATATTTTCAAGCTCATGTAGTTTATACGACACAGGATTAATCTTCAATTTCAATTCCTTCAATTTCGTAACATTTTCCATACAAGTCATATTAATGTTCATCAATGCGTGAGATACAAAAATGTAATTATAATGTAAAGTCAGAGATTCAAGGTTTGGGAATATTGAATTCAAATCATATGAATTTCTAAAATCTGGACCTTGATAAACAAGTTTTTTCACATTTGGAAATTGAATTTTTTCTCCCCCGTTCGACAGTGGATCCAAAAATTTTGAAAACGAATCAATGGTGACTATGTGAAGATGTGTGAATTGTTTTGCATACTTTGTGATAATATTTTCATTTATCTGACGGCGAATATCGTCGTTTGCGTCATCTATGAATTTGTAGTCAACTTTTATCTTCTTGATAAGGTCACCAAAGTTCTTAAAAAGTGATAGTATTCTTTTGCCACCGTAGATATTGAGATAAATGTTATCTCCTCGATGTCTTAGATCGACTTCGCTTATTTCTTCGTCGTCCCAATTCATTGGAATGATCTGAATTATACGATCTTCAAGTATGATCTTGACAGCACCTAACGATCTCTGGCGGTCTTTTGCTGCTTGTTCCGTTGCACGGAAACCAGTCTTGAATAGTATTTCCTCATATACATTGTTTGGAAGATTTTTTAGATTTATACTGGTCGACGCCTCTTCTGACCCACCTGCGCCTTCACATTGGCTTATCTAAATTCGTTTGTTTTTGAAATAAATTGGTTCCAGTTAATTCAATGGCGCAAAAAAATGAAATGAAAAAAGATACTCACAAATCCTTCAAATAAAATTAAATTTTCAAAATAAAAAGTTCAACGACAATTCAAGCGACAAAATGATTCAACTGATGGTTTTTGGGGTTTGCGCAAAGTGGCAACACACGTTGACTTTTATTTATTACTGCTTTATCTATTTATTACAAAAAAACGTATGCGTTTTGAACGAAGAATGCTATTTATCTCATTATGAAAAAATGTTAGGGCCCGACACGCTGTACTCGTTTGACGTAATCATAAAATACCTATTCAATTTGATCAACATTAGATCGTTATACAGGGACTTTTTTAGGGAATTTCGTGCCCAGGTACAAATCCTACGCAGCACTCAAAATGTTAATAAAAGGAATAAATAATACAATATATAGAAAATAATAGTCCTTACCAGGTTAGTAGGAAGTCAGTTAGCAATTTAAAAAAACTAAGCATTTGGAATGGCATACATTTATGCGACACATTGAATGATGCAGGCAACATTTCATGCGCATCACCAATGCTGTTGTTATTTGTTTAGATTGGGCAGGACACGACATGCTTGCTTCACAGTGTGAAGTTCAAACTAATTAATGTGAATGATCAAGAGCTGCAACATGCAGTTTTTTTCAACATTGCTTATTTGTTGTATTGCGATTCATTTTTGAACTTGAATTTTGGTAAGAATTGAGAAAAAATTTCAAATATTCAATTCCGGAACTACAAGACAGAGAAAAATGAACAAATTCAAGTCGACTGAAACAACATTTTTGTTCAATTCAAAAGTGAAATTTATTTAAATTGACAATATTCAGTGAAAATTCAGTTATTTTCAGGGAAAAAGAGTGCCGATGCCTCATTAAAAACCTGATTTCCTCAACAAATATCATGGATGACTTTTACATTTATTTGCTACGCAGCAACATCATGTACCCATAACTGTATCCATTTTCTTTGATATAATTTATTTTCCATGTTGGTTTATGTGATTGCTTTGACTCTTTATTAATCTCAACCACTTCAGATTTATAATTGTCACATTTAAATTGATCAACAGGCGCCCACTTTATTATATTCAAATGTTTCTTTCTACCAAAACTCTCTAATATTTCTTTAAAATCGATGATTTCTAAGTCAAATGTTATGAATTCCCGAATTTCAATCAACTTTCCAAAGTTTGATATAATTAAATCGTTATTGGTCCACACATCCAGTGTTTCCAGCTTCTTGAAACTGTTTATGAAATTAATTATGCGAGAGGTATCGCAATTTCCTCTTAAGTTGAGCCTTTTTAATTTTGGCATATTAAATGGATGCTCTTCAGATACGTGAGTCAGGAAGTCGGTGTTATCCATTTGAATTTCAAGTGTTTGCAAATTGGTCGCATGAGCTTCGATCGAGCGAAGAATGTCTGTTTTATCGGCTATTACTATTTTGAGCGTAGATATTTGTTTATTTTTTGCCAAAAAATGTTGAAGTTCACGTTGGATGTATGAATGACGATTAATCTCCAGTTTTAATTCCTTCAATTTCGTAACATTTTCCATACAAGTCATATTAATTTGCATAACTGAGTGAGACATAAAAAATCGATTGTAATAAAAATTCAAAGATTCAAGATTTGGAAATATCGCATTCAAATCGTATGAATTTCCGAAATTTGGACCTTGATAAACAAGTTTTTTCACATTTGGAAAATGAATCCTTTCTCCTCCATCCGACAATTCATTCAAAAATGCCAAAAATGAACCACGAACAATTATGTGAAACTCTGTGAATTGTTTTGCATACTTTTTGATAATATTTTCGTTTATCTGCTGGCGTATGTCCTCGTCTACTTCATCAATGAATTCATAGTCAATTTTAATCTTCTTTACAAGCTCACCAAAATGTTCAAAAAGTGATAGAATTCGATCACCACCGTAGATGTTAAGATAAATGTTACCATCTAGAGTCTCCTCTCTAACTTCTTCGTCGTCCCAATTCATTGGACAGATCTGAATTATACGATCTTCAAATATTTTCTTGACAGCCGTTAACGATCTTTGGTTGTCTTTTGCTGCTTGTTCCGTTGCACTGAAACCGGTCCTGAATAGGATTTCTTCATATACATTGTTTGGAAGATTTTTTAGATTTATACTGGTCGATGCCTCTTCTGACCCACTTGCACCTTCACATTGGCTTATCTAAATTCGTTTGTTTTTGAAATAAATTGGTTTCAGTGAATTCAATGGCGCAAAAAAAATGAAATGAAAAAAGATACTCACAAATCCTTCAAAGAAGATTAAAGCCAATGCCAATCCGTACAAAAGCTTCATTTTATTGCGATTTAAGAAAAAACAGAAACCGACAAACTGTTCAACGACAATTCAAGCGACAAGATGATTCAACTGATGGTTTTGTGCAATGTGGCAATACACATTCACTTTTATTCATTACTTTTTTATTTATTTATTTATTTATTTATCATATACGTATGTATTTTGACTGAAGAATGTTATCCATCTCATTTTGAAAAAATGTCAGGGTCTGACACGCGGTATTCGTCTGACGTAATCATAAAATATCTATTTAATTTGATCAACATTAGATCGTTATACAGGAACTTTTTTGGAAATTGCGTGCCCAGGTATAAATTCTACGCAGCACCCACGTAAAAAAATACATGCTTACAAAAGTCCATGGTATGAATATTTTTTTATTTATAAAAAGTTATATAGTAAACGAAATTAGAGATTTGGAAATTGATAAATAAATTAGTGCAGAAATGTTCTCAAGCTCTTTGTGCGCTTGTGTCTAAAAAAAACAATTAAAAACAAAGCTCGCCAAAATTGACGCATTGAGTCTAACCCACTTCCGCTATTCCATACATGGGATTAGTGAATCCATGTGAATCCAGCTACTGAATTGTCTATTCCACTTTAATTTCTCGAA
>NW_022199156.1:0-3745 GCF_009176525.2 Contarinia nasturtii
TGGCATAATAATCGTTGAATGATGTAAGCATATAATTTATTGGCTCATATTTTGTGTAATCAGTTCTCCTAATTGGTAAATCAAATAGTGGTGTTGCTCTGGTGTCATGTGCTGAATCATAATATTTCATACTGTTTGAAACATAAGTTGACTTTAAATCTCCGTGAATAATTTTGAAAATAAAAGACACTGGCGCCATCTTGCGTCTCTCCTCAAGAGTAATCATTTGCAGAAATAGTAGTCTGTGTTCGTATTTTGGCAGTCTAAAATCATTCCAGGCCATTCTCATCAGAGCATATATCAAAAATTGCTTTTGTATTGACTCTATTCTTTTGCACATATTGTCGTAGTGTGGAGTCCAAATTTCAGATCCATACTCAATAATCGGTACAATAAATGTAAAGTAAAGGCGTTTTAATGTCCATGGGTCGACAAAATCCCTGCTGTTGAATTTTAACCAAGCCAATCTTGATTTTGCCTTTGCAGCAACATGTTCAATGTGTGATTTGAAATTCATCCTCACATCAAGCAATACTCTCAAGTCCTTCTTTACTTCAACTCTTTCAATTTGCACGCCATCGACGTTGTAATTATATTCATATTTCAGTGATCCACGATGATATGATATTATTTTTGTTTTATTAACATTTAATTTTAATAAATTGCGCCCATAGTAATTTGCTACACGATCCAAATCTCTCTGAAGAAGAATGCAGTCATCTTCTGAAGTTATACATTTTGAAATTTTTGTATCATCAGCGAATGAAAGGATGCATGACTTTGTCACGACAAATGGTAGATCAATTACAAACATGATGAACAAAGTTGCACCAATGGGATAACCTTGACCAGTACCAGAAGTTACTTCTATTGGGTCTGATTTGGTATCTGATATCTTGACTATTTGTCTGCGTCCAGACAAATACGATTCGATCCATCTTAACAGCTGCGTATTTAATCCCATGATGTTTAGCTTTTGAATTAGTAATTTTATATTCACAGAATCAAAAGCCTTGGCAATATCCAAATATATGGTGTCTGTTTGATGTCCTTTTCCCATGTTGATTATCGTATTCGATGTAAATTCTGCCAAGTTCGTTATCGTTGACCTATTTTTGATGAACCCATGCTGACTTTCGTGTACTATGTTCTTTAGATATTGATTGAGATGGTTCGTGACGATCGAATCTAGAATTTTTGACACTTTACACTGAAGAGCGACACCACGGTAATTTTGAACGTTGTTTCTGTCACCGTTTTTGTAAACCGGTCTGACAAAAGACGTTCTCCAAAACTGTGGTACAGTGCATGTTTCAAGAGATTCTCTTAACAAAGTTGTGATTGGCCCCCGCAATGAAACCAAACAATGCTTGATAAATTTATTTGGTATTTCATCGGGACCACTGACTAGATCATCCGGAAGCATGTCAATTTGTTGTCCAACAAGCTCCTCAGTTATTTCAATCGGTGATATTTCAGCACAAATATCGCGAATATTTTCAATCTCCGAGTTGTCATATCGTGGATCTCCCATAAAAGAGCTGTAGGCTGATGCAAAGTGCTTTGCAAAGAAACCAGCGATTGTAGACTGGTCATCTGCCCTCATATCCATATATGACATCTCATGCGGTAGATCATCACTTTTCCCTTTTTTGTAATTCACATGTCTGAAAAACTTCTTTGGATCATCGTCTATCAGATTCTCCATCTCAATTCTGTAATCCTTGAGTGCTGACCGTGCACTGCGTTTATATTCTCTTCTTAATTGTTTAAAATTTTCTACTGAATCAATTGTGTTGACCTTTTTTTTAATCTGATGAGCTTTGCTGACTTTGTTTTTCAACTCGATTAGTGGCTTGTTAAACCATATCGGTTGCTTCCTGATGACTTTTGTTTTTAACTGTACATGAGTTTCGATTGTTGACTTTACAATTGTATAGAAATTGTTTAGTCTTAATTCTAATGAATTTACATCGAATTCCTTATCCCAGTCAACATCAAGGAGTGACCTATTTATTAGTCTATAGTCAGCATTTATGTAATCTCTATATGTTTGCTTTGTTACAACAGTTTTGATGACAGGCTCATCATATCGAATATTGATTGCATTGTGGTGCTTCTCAAAATTTAACAAATGATATTCACTCATGTAACATTGAAACAGCTCAACATCATTTGTCCAGATTAAATCAAGCATATGACCATTTTGGTTGCAGCTCTTGTTAATCTGGTGAAGTCCCAGTTCATAGCAAGTATCCAGCACTATCTTCTCTTTTTCACTGGCTGCATTGATAGCTATTGCTATGTCAGGGTCCTCATCTTCGTCAACAAACCAAACCAATTTGGGCAGATTGAAGTCGCCGGAAACCACCAAAACATCACTTATACTCAACTTCGATGCGATTTCTCTCAAGGCATTCATATTGTTTTCGTATATCTTGAGTGTTGAGTCAGGTCGAATATATAATTCAACCAAATAGATGTTCCTTTTGTGGCCAACTACTTTCACCCAAATCTGTTCCGCCCCGAATTGGTCACCCGTCCCGATGCATATCGACTTCAGCTGGTTGTCAATAGCAATCAAGACACCTCCTCCATTCTCCTTGCGATGAACTTGGTCCTTCTCAGTGTTTGGCGACCGATCACAACGATATACTTCGTACGCCTGCGGAAACAAGTCATTTGAATTGATGGCGCCATTCAGATGAGTCTCACACAGCAAGTAAATTTGTGAATGGTGTACAAGAACTTCCGCCACAAACTCCGGAATTTTTGATTTTAATCCATTAACATTTTGTGAATGGATAACCAGCTGTTTAGAATATTTTTCATCGTTAAAATTGTGTGTAGTACTCATTTCTCCCTTTGGAGAACATATACAGTAATTTTTCAAATTACCTGAGTGACCACTCTCCATTTCCATCGATGAAAAATTAACAGCTGTGTTTGTCGTGTCATCTAATAGTGGTTTCCGAACACGTTGAAAATCCTTGAAACTCTTCTCGAATTCAATAAAACAAGAGCGGCAATCACAATCATCAAAATGCGGACTAGCTTTCGGCAAAACATCCTCAAAATGACGTTGGTTATTGAAACCATCATTCCAATGGCCTCGTCGACGGTCAGTTACCCAATTATTTCTTTGAAATGAACGGCTGAATGGATAACTGTGTGTGTGTGCATGATCATTTCTCGGTACCTGTCGATTTGGCTGCCGATTTCGTTGATTTTGTTGTTGTTGCTGTTTTCCTGTTTCTTGTTGTTGTTTTTGCTTGTTTTTCTGCTTTTGTTTTTGTTGTTGTTTATTATTTGATGCGTTTGGGTTTGATAGTGGCTGTTGTGATGATGTTGGGTCTGTATTTTCACCGGCTGAATCTTGTTCTTTGTTGGCTTTCTTCTTCTTCTTCTTATTGCGTCGTGTCCGTTTCCGTTTCTTCTTTAGTTTTTCAAGTTCATCGTTCGCTTTTGCCTTTACAGTTGACCCATTTTCATTCGTATTATTGAACGTTGTATTGATCGTGATGACATCGTTTGAATCCTTTACAAAAAGAGACATTTCTATCTCATTTCTGAATATATTGTTTATCGAGTCTATCACTTTATCACCAACTTTTTTGAGCACTCTCTCGACTTCGTTTTTATTAAACAAGTGCTCCGTTGCATCAACAAATTTACCTTCGTCAGTATTAGCATCATTCTGAATTGTTTGGAATTTGTGCACGCATTTTGAGCAACTGACGGGCAA
>NW_022199157.1:0-7967 GCF_009176525.2 Contarinia nasturtii
CGATTTCAATGCGGTATGCAATGCGTCAAACTTAGGCAGAGCATAGCTATCGTGCTAGAAATAGCAGTGCCTGCTGAAATTATACAGAACACACAGCCTGGAAAAAAAAACACGATAAATTTCATAGGCAAATGGAAAGCATATAAAAATTAGCACAAAGTATATAAATATATATAGATATATCAGCTGAATCTTCAGCACATACACAAACACACACACCGAACAACCTGAATTATTTTTCTATCGACATTTTCTGTTTTTTACAGATTGAAAACAGTTTGTCCAACTTTTAAGCTCGGGTTCTTCTGAATACATATAGAGTAAAACAAAATTTGGAAGAGAAACGATTTCCACCTAAGTCCAATGGTCCATTTCAAGTTTTTTGCGAATCATATAATGAAAACGAAGAGAAAATTTAAAAACAAATCTATTGATATTTCGCTCACACACTCACATACATACACACCACTCATGCAGAGTAAAATGTACCTAATGTCGAAACTGTCTATCACCTCTATCTTTTATCTCTCACTCATATAAAATAATTACAAAAAAAATATATACACAGAGACACACACTCACAACCAAATAATTATGAATAAAAAGGAACCAGACAAAATGAAATCAACAAAAATCTACACCCACTGAGAGACCATAATCGCTAAATGCATTTACAACAAACAAACAAAAAGGTTTATATCGAAATTTATAACACATGAAATTATAAATGGAAGTAACAAAAAAAAAACAAATGAAAGATTTTCATATACAATAGCTTAAAAAACAAAAATAAAACGTTGCAATCACACATGGGACTCTAGCGAAAACCATCGCGAGAAAAAACAAAACAAATATTATTTAAATGAAAATGAAACAGTTACAACAACAAAACATTCATATTAACATGAATTTAATAAGAATATCGATACAGATTTGTACTACACACGATTTAAGTATAGAGAAATTTAGGTAAAACATTAAATGGCAAAATCCCATTTCGATTAATTTCTTTTGTTGTCAGAAGAAAGAAAGATTTGACATTTAATGTGTGCGCAAGAATACAGACGATATGAAATTTAAAAAAAGAATATACACGATGTAAAAGTTAGCAGATAAAACGAAAACACATAGTAAACCAGACGCGTGAATTGTCATTTCGATCAACTAACATTTGTCTTTTTCATTCATTGAACATTTGAACTGAACATTTTGAACGTGGAATGATAGATGAACTTTTGCCCGGAGAAATTTGATTTAATAAAAAAAAATATATAAACAAATGGCGTATTAGAGCATTTCAAGAAGCACAGCGTTCATTTCATACAATAAAATGTAAGGAAATTTACTACTTGGAATACATAAGACATTCGATTTATAAGTTAGATGAGAGGGAAAAACCGAAATAATGAAAGCCAATTGCGTATAGTGTTATTGTATACTGTGCGCGCACCAATCGCAACTCTTTTTTTTTCTCTCTGTCTTAAATGTGCATTGCGAATCTCTTTTTCTACCAATCATTTCAATCGAATAACTAAATGATGTCATACGATGAATTCTTTGAAGAACAAAAAATTATTTACATTTTTTGAACAAAAGCACACAATACAAACAAAACACATGCATTACCGTGAGAGTAAAGCGCTCCGCTTTTCGATGGTGAGCGAAGATCAACGCATATTCATTCATCATCAAGCAACAAACCACTAAATAACATTTAATAAACATGCATTTGAATAATAAATTAAAAAAAAAAAACTAAAACAAAAAAAAATGGAAATTATATGTACACGATTTATTTATAAACAAACAAAGAACAAAAAACAAATGAAGATACTATATACATTAAAAGTTTTCATCATAATATTCATGAATATTCTAATATATGTACTTTTAAAAAATCTTAATAGTCCAAATAAAGATTAGAACAAGAAAAAAACAACATCCGCATTTTTCATTATTTCGAGATGGGCTTAATTTGACGAATTCAGTGTGGTAGAAATAATATATTTTAAAAATCATTTATGAACTTTTTTCTGCTTTTTTCTTTTTCTCAACATAATTGTGAAGTCCTTCGATTTATCTGTCTCTCAATTGGAATGGCCCTGCTAAAAAGCTATGGTTATTAACCCTCCTAGGTATAGAGTGAAAAAAAACTTTAACGGATATAGTCGGTCCGCTCATACAAAATGTATGAAAAGTCTATGAAATGAACAAAATTATATTTCTTTTTTTGTTGAAAAAAGGATGAAAATAAATAATTTATGTCAAAATTAATTGGAATCTGATGATGCAGTTTCATACGGTCGCTTTTTGGTGCAGTTCGTACACATCGCAATTTTTTCGGAATGTTCTCCACAAACATTTTTCATACATTTGCTGCACTATGTTCGCGTCTTTCGATTGATTTTAGTGGGACATAAATGACATGCACTTTTTTATCTTGTTTGGTTTGTGCTGTTGAACTGTGCTGAGTACAGCTCGACGCGCTTCATTAAATCCATAAGTAGATCTGCGTAAGAGTTTTTCAACAAGTTCAAAACTTTATCTTCGTTTATATAAACATCATCATCGACCTTCAGAATGTATTTTACTTGATCTACATAGAAATATTTAAGTAAAATCTTCTTTCCAAAAACATATTTTCATTATTAGAATTACAAAAAAAATCCAACCTGGACAATAATAAGTCATCCATTTGAGTGCCATTGTATGCTTGTAGGTTAAATTTCTATAAGTATCCTCAAAATTGCCCTGTAAAATATCTCCAAATTCTTCGTTTTCTTTTTTGATCACTTCATTGTGCTGGGCAGACGAACCTAGCAAAAATATCACAGCGACGTCTTCACTTTTTTTAGCCCAAGAGAAAATGATTCGTAGCAGAAACTATCATGATTAACAAAGTTGGTTTCACTTCATGGCACGTATCGCGTTCAATAAGGAATTCAAAATTGTGAAGATCGATCAAAGTTGATTTCGTGTCATTTGATATAACTTTTCGGGCCCGTTGAGTAAAATTACACTCTTTTGATGTCATATTTTCAATTTCTTCTAAATCAATTGTAGTAGCTTTTGATAACATTTCACTGGATTTGATCTTGATGATTATTCATTATTAGTGACAATAAAAATATATATTGCACAAGTATACGCATTTTTAATCAAGATTAATCAATTATGTCTGAAATTTAATGAATGTTATTTGTTATATGTATATTTTTTAAACTTCAAGAAAAAGATTTCCGCTTTCACTTACACAAAAATCTTAAAAATTGTCCATTTTTGGAAGCCATTAGAAACTAATTCAAAATCACTTTGTTCTTCACTATTGATTCCAATACAGACAACAGATGATGTCATACTAATTTGTTCGGTTGTAAAGACACATTTTTAGTAGATTTCTTATACTATCAATTTGTCACAGTTCAAGTGTTATCAACTTTATAAGGCGATTCATATTTGAGCATTTCGACATTAAATGTTGGCTTTTTCGAATTGTTCGTACTACCACAGTGAAAACTGAAATTCTATGCAAGTGATATGCATATTGTTTGTTCGATAAAAAGTCTGAACTGAACTAGATCGTAAATTAAGGTAAATTTATTTAAGAAAATTGCACCTGATTTGGAAGAATCAAGGCCGTTTTTTTTTAAAATCATATCAAGTATTGGTCACAATTGATCATGATAAGTATATTCAAAAATTAAAAAAGCAATGTGTGTTTACAAAAAATATCGCTTAATTTACATTTGGTGTTTGTGCATTAGCTTTTCACAGCTGTGTTCTCTTTAATTTATTTGATTTGTTTGTCTATGACCTTACAGCAAAGTATATAAGTGAGTCCACTTTTGTTCGTTGATGATTCGTGTCATTTGTTTCAGAAAGAAATTGTATCTAATATGTGGAAGTCAGTTGTATTTTTGCTACTTTTAGGACCTTTAACGATTCTATTCACCAGTGCATGCAATTCTACATACTAAATCGATAAATGTCTGGCTCGTATTAGTTTTTCAGTCATTTATATCAGTATCGAATAAGAAAGATAGAAATTGTGAGAAATTTACTCAGTTGTCTGAAGAAGAGTTTGCAGAGAATTTTACTAGTTCAGTATCGAGTAAGAATGATACACATGATGAGAAAATTACTGATGAGTTGGCTGAAGAGTTTTCAAAGATATTTGCTGGTTTCATTTTATCCATTTTTGCATCTATATTCGGATTCTTATTACTTTCATTATTAATGATTGGATTTATTGTGATGATGGTGGTCCTAGTGGTGGGTCTATTGGTGGGCCTATTGGTGGGCCTAGGGTTGGGCGCAGACGTGTGAATATTTTAGCCAAATGAAAAGATATTGGAAAACGCGACGCTTCATTTCGTTATTATTTCTTGATCAAATTTGGTAATTCGCATAAAAAATATTTTTTTGAAAATAACATTGTAAATGTGGAAGAATTAAAAAATAAATCCCAAACCTTTGTTTTTTTCAATTTTTTTTTTTATTTACAACTATATTTACCTGTGAATGATGCATGTATAGTGTTTTATTTTTGAGATGTGGGAAAATAGAGGGAAAAACCAGTAATCATAAACCTACGCCTTTTTTGGAACTTTTGGTCATGTTTTAATATTGGTCAGTATTTTAGTACTAATTAAAATCATTCAGCCTAATAAAGTCGTTCAGCAATAAACATTCGTTCTGGGTGCTCAGTACACCGCAAATGGAAAATATTTAAAAGTTTAAATATATATAGATTAGGGCCTGTCAATTTGTATGGAAGAATTTTTGGAAGGTCTTGCTCAGCGAAATTCGTAAAATACATGTAATTTCAAGACTTTTTCTCCACTAGAGCATATATAAATTTTCAAATTTATCTGTGCCAAAATTGACAAACAGTTTTTTACCCAAATTATAAAATATGAAAATATAAAATTTGAAAGTGATAAAAAAACTGTATAAAAAAGATCATTTGTACTGACATTTCTAGGGTAATTTTGGATGCTGAATCCGAATCTGGCATTAAAAATACTCTAAATTCAACTATCAATAAAAAAACGTGATTTTTGACCAAAAAATCAAAGAAATGTATCGAAATGTTCGTTCTTGCAATTGTTAGCTCATTTTCAAGGCTTGATTCGGACTCAGCGGCCCCAAAAACCCTTGAAATGACTATTCAAACCATAATGAATGATAAATTATTTTTTGAAAATGGCATTTTTTCCTGCATTTTGTGACTTTTGAAGCGAAAAAAGCGTGATGAATGAAGAAGATGTTTCTGGAATCATATGTACCATCATTTCTAGGGTAATTTTTGGCGCTGAATTCAAATCTGCCGTTTAAATTACTCTATTTTCATAAAATCAGCGCCCTAAAAATTAAATTTGAATGAACAACTAAACAAGACTTTCATATACGAAACATTTGATGTTTATTCCTAGGGGTTTTCATGTAAGATTTTCTTTCACGAATCCGACGAATAAACAACAGTATAACAAATAATACAAATTTTTACAAATCATGCAAATCTTTACCGATTTCACTATTTTGTGCCAAAAATCCACCGATATTCGCCGATATGTGAAGTGTCTTTGTTCTGGAAGTGGGCTTTGGTGGATCCTAAGGATCGTTCAGAACCGCTCCCAGGTCTGGAAGTGGACCCTCAGGATGGGTCAGGGCATTGTCAAACCATGGTCTGGTCCATCCAGAGGATCCACCAAAACCCACTTCCAGAACAATTAATTATCAAAAAATACCCGAATATTAACGATATTTTACAAATATGCCGATCTTTTACCGATATGCCAATATTTCACCGATACGCAATGATACGAGGGTCACTATTTAAGTTTTTTCAAAAACACATATAAGACAATGGGGTTTCATCGAAAATGGTTTTATTGTTTTTCAAAATATTCGCCATGATGATCAATACACTTTTGCATTCGCTCGAACCATTTGTCATAGCATTCATGCCACTCCGAAAGTGATATCTCCAAAACGTGTGTTTTGAACGCATCAACTGCTTCTTCGGGCGATGAAAATCGTTGACCACGCAGTTTATTCTTCACGCTCGGGAATAAAAAGAAATCGTTGGGTGCCAAATCAGGACTGGACGGCGGATGACCCATTAAATCGATCTTTTGACCGGTCAAATAATCGACTGTTTGATGAGATGTGTGAGAGCTCGCATTATCATGATGAAGAATTATTTTGCGACGGCGGTTGTTTTTTCTTATTTCACCAAACACTTCGGGCAAACAAATGATGGTGTACCAATCAGAATTGACGGTCTTACGAGCCTCTAGTGGAACTGTTGCCACATGACCACTTATCGCGAAAAAACAGGCGACCCTTTGCTTCGCAACACTTCGAGCTCGAACAACTTTTGTTGGGTTATCTTCACTTTGAAAGACCCATACAGTCGACTGCTGTTTAGTTTCGGGCTCATACGCGTAGAACCATGATTCGCCACCAGTGACGATAAAATACACGGATTTTGAAACACCACGATTGAATTTCTTGAGCATTTGTTTACACCAATCGACACGAGCCTTTTTTTGAGCGATTGTCAAATTATGTGGTATCCAACGAGAGCAAATCTTTCTGACAGCTAAATGTTCATGTAAAATCTTAAATACGCTGGTCGCACTAATGCCCAGGGATGCCTCAATCTCGTGATATGTTACATGACGATCTTCCATTATCATATTTCTGACAGCATCGATGTTTTCTGGTACAACAACTGATTTTGGACGACCTTCGCGGAACTCGTCGATGAGCGATAGGCGACCGCGCTTGAATTCGTTGTACCAATTATAAATTGTCCGAAGACTTGGTACTTCATCGCCAAAAGCCAAATGAAGTTGATCAAAACACTGTTGTTGTGATACACCCAATCGAAAGTGGAAAAAAATAATCGCTCGAAAATTTTCACGAGTAAAATTCATTTTTTGGCTGAGACGCAATTTACATGTTACGGTAAACAATACAAATAAAGATCGAATGACAAAACGTTCTGAGAACGTTTATGCTACAAAATGTTAAACTTAACGAATATGACAATGGTTTGCATCGGGCAATACTAAAACATACATATTGAAGAAACTTAAATAGTCGCCTACGTAATACGCAAATATCATCCAATAAAAATACATGCAAACCCCTAGGTTTATTCCCATATAACTCATTTGCGGAGTAATTTTTTCGATGGCGGGACTGTGCGGAGTTCGGCGGGGATAGCATGCAAATGCTGTGTGTACGAGTGCAACAGCATTCTTTGCTGTTCATAGACTTATTTTGTCCAAACGAACATCTTAGTAGCCGTATACACAGCTAAGTTACTAATCATCTGTGTAAGAATGATACACATAGAAGTGCTGTTACCCTCGTACACACAGAGTTTGCATGTCATCTTCGTCAAACTCCGCACAGTCCCACCATCGTCAAAATTACTCCGCAAATGAATTATATGGGTTTGCATCAATGTAGTCCAAATTCAAACTTTTAAACCTAATTTTAATAATTTTAATCAATTCATTTTGATTGAAAAATTAGAATTGATGAAATTTGAATGAAAACTGAAACAATATAGAATATTAAAAATTATTTCAAGTCTCGTTTAAATGTTTGAATTTGGACTACACTGATGCAAAGAACATCAAATGTTTCGTCTATGAAAGTCTTGTTTAGTTGTTCATTCAAATTTAATTTTTAGGGCGCTGATTTTATAAAAATAGAGTAGTTTAAATGGCAGATTTGAATTCAGCGCCAAAAATTACCCTAGAAATGATGGTACATATGATTTTAGAAACATCTTCTTCATTCATCACGCTTTTTTCGCTTCAAAAGTCACAAAATGCTGGAATAAATGGCATTTTTACTTTTCCGCACACACCTAGTGTGAAAGGGGAAAGTATTGCAATAGGTCAAAATTTACGAAACCTCAAAAACATGTTTTCTGGACGTTTCTG
>NW_022199158.1:0-29163 GCF_009176525.2 Contarinia nasturtii
AGAACAGAAAATATACGAAAATCTGAACACGCTTAACAGCACAATATTCGATCTATAAACGATTTTTTCAGTGTTTCTTAATGTTTTATGCATTTATCTATGGATACAGAGGCTGCTATTTGTGCATGTTGTGCGTTATTTTCTACATCTCGCTCGTACTCACATTCAAATGTACAAAGAATAGTAGGCCATGATATTCCAACTCGGTGTTAGCACACGAATTAAATAGCGCCTATGAAATAGCAACCGCTTTATGCATAGCTCGAGCTTAATGTTGGATTTATTTTCATATATTTTTTGTGGTGAAAGAGGCGACGCAATATTAACATTTTGTATGCGTATATGAACGAACGCGTCACTGAAAATTTATATCAGAACATTTCCAGATTTACAATATTGCGTCACAGTGAGAACTTCGAACGAAGTGTTTTGTACTTATATACTATATAGAACTTAAATGAGAGAATTATACTAACTTTTTTTCCATCAGCATAAACGGCATACCCTGTTACAGGTCCAGATGAAGGAGGCCGGCTCACAGCTGACCACGTTACTAACAAGGTGCCATCTTGGGGACCAGCTTCGACTTGGATATCCTAAAACAATACATTCAATCAGTAACAAAAATATGACAATTTTCAACAAATATGACTTAGTTTTCAAACAAATAATATACTTCTTCCAGGTAAAAAAAATAACACTCTGCGTAAACTTATAAGGATATGTAAGATAAATGTGTTCCCACGAATTCAATAATTTTTTTACATGAACCACTGGTTTATGTGGTTCAAAAACCGAAAGTGTTTATTATCATCGATTTTGGCCCGGATTCATATATTTCGAGGGAAAATAATATGTCCTGCATTCAAGGATCATCAAATAAAAACCTCTGACGAGATGAAGAGCGAGTGACGAAACCAAAATGTGAAACACAAAATTTCTGATATCAATTTTCTGACGAAAATAAATGATAGATAATTTTTGTGTGTACTGTGAATAAAAACTTAATATACATTTGAACATTCAAAACGTTGCAGAAATTCTCTCTTTTTACTGTCAGTATATGGACTGATGACGCAATGCATGTATATTAAGTTTTTTTCACAGTACACAGAAAAATTATCTATCCTTTATTTTCGTCACAAAATTGATATCAGAAATTTTGTGTTTCAAATTTTGGTTTCGTCACTCGCTCTTCACCTCGCCAGAGGTTTTTTATTTGATATCAATAGTTTTGTAAGCGCTATTTTCGGTGTTAAAGATTCAAGAAACATGAACTTGAATCTGTAAAAAATGTGGACTTTTAGGTTATTTTTTTGGCTCCAAATGTCATAAATTATGGCTCATAATGGGGACGAGCAATTTTCAGTGGTGTGTGGTATACACTTTTTTATCTTTGACTTGGGGCATAATTCGATGAATTTCTCAGAAGAAAGTATAGAGTCGAGAAAATATCCGTTATGTGCCCCGGCCAGACGGTCAAATTTTGAGTTTTGGCCGATTTGGCCACCTGAACTCAAAATTTTTAAGTCGCAATTGGCACCATTCGATAGCTTACTTCAAGACCTGGAAGTCAGGGATCACCGGTTCAGGAATTATGGATGGAATACTAACACCGCATCGATGGTAAGGAAAGCTCAGCGTACTTCTAAGTACTCAAAATGTACCAAATTGAAAAGGAACGAAAACTCGAAAAGGCACCAAGACGGAAATAATACGGAAAAATTACTTAACATACAGGGGGAGGGGAAAGTTTCTAGCCTAGCATATAAAGATAAGTGTTTTCAAATCATTCTTGTACTGTAATTCAGGTATGAACCTTCAAACGTTCCGTCACAAAAAATTAGGTTGATATCTCTTATAGAGAGTTTTCTACGTTAGTCAATTGGTCGTCACCTCGAAATCCTTGGAAATTTTTATAAAATTGAGTACCGCATTTTCCTATTGAGACATTTTTTATATTTGAAAAGTGGAAATACTAGCTAGAGGCCGACCCAAATAAATGCAATAGATGGTGAATTTGAAAAGCTTCAGGTGGTGACAGTGCTAGTCCAAATATTCACTTGCGAGTTGACATGCGAAATTTTCCCGCCAGAAGAAAACAATATTTTACTTCCACTACATAACGCAATCCATACATCTATTGAGCATGGTACAGACCTAAGACCATAGTATTTTTTGGTGACAAGCCAAACATTAATATACTATTTGTATACCAGAAACGGAAGTCATATGTTGGAAATCATCTGTTTGGAGGCGACTTTCTACTGATACCTTGCCACCACTGTATAATAATACATTCTCTTCGCTTTGGTCTTTGATTTGTGATACTAGAACCGGGCTTCATTACCAACTACTATTGATTTATTCGATTCCAGAAGCTTAAGTAATCAATCACAAAGAGAAATGTGATCATCTGTCAAACAAAAAAAAAAAAGACTTTTTGAATGATCGCGAACAAACGTTCTCCAAGTAACATTTTCGTGTGATGTATTGAAGACACTGTCTGATGTGATGCTGAGGATTGCAGCTAACGTACTGTTGAGCATTTGGAACATTTCATGAAGGACAATTGGATTTTGGCCATCAGATCTAGAACTGTTTTCACTATTGTCACAAAAGTGTGAGAGTCAACTTTCATCAAGTCTCTGCACAACTATGAAGATTTTTCTTATTCTGTGACTATGGTATGCAATGGAGGAGGGAGACCATAAACTACGAGCAAGAAGTGATTGAAATCGTTTGATGCTATACAATCTTTTGTGAGATACCTAATATCAACATGATTTTGGATTTTTTTCAGTTTTTAAAAAATATCAAAATGACTAAATGTCAAATGTTGAACTTAACAAATGAAGAGAGATATGAACTCATTTTTTTGTGGAAATACTGTTGACAGTTCATTCCTCAATTACAGCACAAGAATGATTTGAAAACACTTCTCTTTATATGCTACGCTAGAAACTTTTCCCTTCCCCTGTACAATCAGATCGGACTAAAAAATTAACCAATGAGTAAGAAACAATATGAAGCGGGTGGATAAAACCGAATCAAAAGAAGATATTACGAGTATTAGGATAACGAGGAAGAATAAAATTTGAGTACAGAACGAAACATTGCTCCAAAAAAGGCTGTGATTTTGATTCGAATGTTTCAGGGAGATGTCTAAGGAACTACGTGAACAAGGTACATTCTGGATCACTACAATTGATACGCCGTTACAATTTCTGGAATACTTAGAAAGGATTGGTATTGATGGACAAGGAGAAGAACAACAGTAAAATCTTCATCAAGCAACCAGACTCAACTCGGATCATGGAATTATTTTATTTTATTTTCTTTTTATTTGGGAATGTATGGTATACAGGGGGAGGCAAAAGTTTTAAGCCTGACATATAGATGGCACTAGTTACATATTGTTCTTGTGCTGTAATTCACGTACAAATTGTCACTAGTATTTTAGAAAAAAAAAATGAGTTGATAGCTGTCATCGTTTGTTTTCAACAGCATTGCATACGAAGTAAACTCAAGATTTTTTATAAAATGGATAAAATCGAATATCGTGCGGTGATTAAGTTTCTGACAAAAGAAGGTGTGGCACCAAAAGATATCGATGATCGCTTGCGTGCAGTTTATGGTGAACGTGCTCCATCGTATGCCACAGTAAAACTATGGGCAAAACAATTCAAGTGGGGCAGAGAGTCATTAGAAGACGATCCAAGTTCTGGTAGACCAATTGAAGCAACTGCTCCAGATGTGTTGGAAAAAATTGAACACCTTGTGCATGAAAATCCTCGAATGAACAAGAAAGTGTTAGCAGCAATGTTTGACGTGTCAGAGAGAAGTATATTTAGATTCCTTCATGAAAAATTGCTCATGAGAAAGGTTTGCTCGCGATGGATTCCAAAAACTTTGAACAACAAGTTTCTCGAGTTGTTGGAATGGAATGAAGGGGATACTTTTGATCGTATAGTGACTGGCGATGAAACATGGATCTACTACTATGATCCAGAGCTCAAATCACAGACAATGGAATGGCACAAACGTGGTGAACCAGCATCGAAAATGCCTCGCAAACAAATTGCCACAAACAAAGTAATGGCCTCTGTGTTCTGGAATTCCAAAGGCATAATATTGGTTGAATTCCTCCCAAAGAACACCACAGTCACGGGCTATTATTATGCACAACAGATGCATAGATTGCGCAAAGCCATCAGAGAAAAACGCCCTAGTCTTCTCACTCGAAAAGTTCTTCTTTTGCATGACAATGCACCAGCTCACAAATCATTGCTTGCACAAGCTGCCATCAGGGAATGCGCTTCGAACAACTTCACCATCCACCGTATTCTCCAGATCTGGCCCCCAGCGACTATTTCCTGTTTCCAAACACCAAGAGATATCTCAAGGGAAAGCAGTACAAGACCGAAGAAGAGATTTCAACCGATATTTTCAACGTATGGGAGGACAAGAGTGCCGAATGGTTTGAGGGGGGAATTAAAGCATTGAAGCATCGTTATGAAAGTGTCATTCGTGTACATGGAGACTACTTTGAATAATAAATATACTCATTTAAAAATACAACGTGTCTTGCTATATCAGGCTTAAAACTTTTGCCTCCCCCTGTATGAACACAAAATAAAATCATGAAACGAAATACACGACGGAAAATGAGCAAATTTAGAAACACGCGAAATGTTATTTGTAAAAATTAAATCGATTTGTGTTGGTTCCTTTCCCGGCCAGCGGTGAGTAGGGCAACCATCATTCGCGAGTTTAAAATTTAAATCGAAATTATTATTTATCAGTGATATTATTTAACATATTGATATTAAAATCACCCATGATGGTCACATTTTGTTCATGTGCCACCTTTGATATGATTAATTCTAATAAATTACGCGTATTGTCAGCATTGCATCGAGGTGCTCGATAAACAACCCGGAATCTGACAAAAGATGTCACCACTTGCTTGTGCGTTGTAGTAGATCAATGACTTATACGTCATTTGAAAGGCCTATTCAAATACTGTCAAAATCAGTCAAAAGTGTTTCATTTGTTTTTGTGCATCATATTTTTTTTCAACGATGGAAAATTTTGAAAATTGGAGAAAGAAACAGCATTTTCGGGAAGTTTTGTTAAGCTATTTTTTTGCAAAGAAAACTGCAGCTGAATGTCATGGTTTACTTGTGAAATTGTATGGCAAACATGCTCTCGCAAAAACCAAATGTTACGTGTGGTTTCAACGATTTGAAAGTGGTGATTTTGATGTTGAAGACAAAGATCGCCCAGGTCAGCCAAAAAAATTTGAAGACGTGGAACTGCAGGCATTATTTAATGAAAACTCAGCCCGAACACAAAAAGAACTTGCATTAGAGTTGAATGTCACTTAATCTACCATTTGTGAACGTTTGCGTGCAATGGGAAAGGTTCGAAAACTAGGGAAATGGGTGCCACATCAACTCAATGAAAATCAATTGAGAGCACGAATCACAGCATGCCAAAAACATCTTGCCGAGCACAAAAAACATAGCTTTTTGAATCGTATTGTCACTGGCGATGAAAAGTGGGTCTATTACGATAACCCAAAACGTAAAGGAGCGTATGATGATCCAGCCAACCAGGATCTTCACAGCCAAAACGAGATATTCATTGCCAGAAGGTTATGTTGTGCATCTGGTGGGATCAGAAAGGAATCGTGTATCATGAGCTGCTAAAACCAGGTGAAACGGTTACAGCCCAACGCTACCGCATGCAATTAATCAAAATGGAGCATGCATTGAAGATTAAACGGCCACGGATAGCGTCTAACTAGGCGTCTAAACAAGACAAAGTTGTGTTTCACGATGATAATGCCAGGCCACATCGAGCAGACATCGTTAAAAAAAAAGTACAAGACTTCGGTTGGGATCGGCTTGATCAACCCGCGTACTCTCCAGACCTTGCTCCTTCTGATTATCACTTGATTCGATCGATGCAAATGGGCTTGTCCAAGATATCGTTCGAAATGCTGAAGGAGTGCGAAAATGGATCGATGAATGGATATCGTCAAAAGATGAGGAATTCTTTCGACGCGGAATCGACAAGCTATCGAAAAGATGGGTGGAAGTCATAGCTAACGATAGGCAATACATTGGTTAAAAAATATTGTACGGTTTTTTTTAAATAAATGTATCTTTTCACCAAAAAAATTCCGGAAATTAATCGATACACCCATTAAATTAATTAGTTTGTGAACAACTCTTATTATTTACATTATTGTTAAAATTAGGATTGCGGAAAAGGTCGAAATTAACTGTCACATTTTCTCTTAATAAAATCTCATTCAAATTGACCATACAATCATTCAACGAAACAACCGGCTGACTAATTCTCTGTGAAACAGAGAATTTATCATTAGCAGCAATTTCAGTTGAATCATTCACACAATCAGTGCAATTGATATCGAAATCAATATTAATATCATCCGTTGAATAATCATCACTGTTAGAGTCACACGGCAATATATTTACACCACTGAACTGAATTGAATTTTTGATCAATAATTTACAATAATGCGGAATGTTCTTGGAAATATTAAAACGCGATAAATTGTCTTGAAATAAAACACTGCTTGAATTACCAAACTCGTGATTTTTCTCCTTTAAATTCAATAATTCAGCTCGATTGTATCGCATTCCCTTGATTTGGCACTTGACAATTCATACATCAACTCACAGAAACATGTGCAACTCATCGAACATGAAAAGAAATCGAAAAATAATGAAAAAAATCGGATGAGAAAAATGAAAATAATAACAAATTCAAATTCGCAGCCACAAAAACTAATAAAAAAAACACAAATTATAATTTTTTAAAAATATTTAGAATATGTTTAACGAAAAATAGCAGGTTTTGAATCGCAGCGAAAAATTTAACACACCTTGACAGTACAAACGTCAAACTCACGTCAACTTGTTATATTTTTAATGATATTCTAATAAGCCAAAAAAAAATAAGCCTTGACCCCCTAGATGTAATCTTGTGTATGCCTGATAATAGAGGATCAATATAGGTCGAAAAACAGCTTGAGTCACATCAAAGGGGTTCGAAATTTGTATTTTTATAAATCGAGCAAGATAAATTTAAAAAAATACTGAATATATGAACCGTTAAGAAACAAAGATACCCTCAGAAAAGTTGAGAAAAAAGCTTCAACTTAAACTGGAATGTAAATCAAATGTCAACATTTAAGAGTTGAGAATTAGAGAACAACAATAAAATAATGAGAAACAAACTGCACTTAAGTTATGACCAATACAAAATATGAACGGATATAGGACAGTGCCATTTCAGAGGTCCTCCGTGTTTTTCATCACCTGGTGATTCATCTGTATCACCTAGTGAAATCAGAATGAAAAAAATCGCATAACTTATCATCCAAATCACGATCTCGACTTTTTTCACATTTTGAGTGCTCTATACCGCGTCTCCGAATTTTGCATATAAACTTGCCTTGTGACACCTATTGAATAGTGAGAAAATTGGCATTTCGAAATTAGTGAGCAATTGTGAAACATTTCATAACAAACTGCATCATAACTTAATTATTTTATTGTTGTTCTCTAATTCTCAACTCTTAAATGTTGCCATTTGATTTACATTCCAGTTTAAGTTGAAGCTTTTTTCTCAACTTTTCTGAGGGTATCTTTGTTTCTCAACGGATCATATATTCCTTGATAGTTGCAACGTGTTCTGTGAGTCCCTCTACAAAATAGCCCGGTTTATAAATATAGGTAGGTGCGAATCTAAGGGGATATTTTCAAGAAAAAAACCGCATGAACTTATTTAAATCCCCAATAGCGTGGCAGCCTTTGCCTGAAAAAGGAGAATAACGAATAAGACGCAAGGAATGAAGCGTATACGCACATACACTACTTTCATCGTGTGTCGCTCCGTATTCTGTTTCGTGTTTTCTCAACTGACGCATAGTGCGAATGTCCCGGGTGAACAGTGCAAATTGACTGCTTGAGAGATGCTTCAGCGATTGTTTGAAAAAATGGCAATTTTTGGCCATTTTTGCACTATCGAAGGCAATATCTTGAAAACAAGAGTTTTCTGGGATATAAGCTATGCGGCGTTTTTTAGCTTAGACTTGGGCCTAAAAACGGTGAAATTTTCAATGGACCAAGTGAGGCTAGTTTTCGAGATGATGGCCGTTATGTGTCCGGCCGAACGGTAACTTTTTGGTTTTTGGTCAATTTGGTCACTCCATCTTGAAATTTTTGAACCGCAATTGGTATCTTTTGATAGCTCCCTCCAAGACCTCTCCAACGATGTGCATATGTCAGGGGTGTGTCAAGTGGATGTGCCTTGATGACCGTGGGGATAAAAGTCAAAAAGTGATTTTTGGAGGCCGGCCACGGCCAGCACGGCAACCAAATCAAAAGGTGCCGCAACAAAATCCGGTCTTATAAAAGTCTTGGTTTTATATGTACTTTAATCCCAGAAAGTTTCAAAAAGATCAGAATAGAGTACGCAAAATAGCGGACAGACACATACACATACCAAATGAATTTTATACAATAGAAAAATCATATGAAATTTTTAAAAATAAATTTTTCGAATGGATTGATCGATTTCGACGTTTAAGGTATCGTTGGAAAGGTATTGGGCTCTAGAATCAGAAGATCGATGTTTCAGGGGTAAATGACCTCATTTAGTGCCATCTATGGCCGTAGTCAAATTTTGACCCTTTTCTTGAAAGGACCATATTTCTATGGGTAAGATCTAAAAGAACGTATGTTTTTTTTTCGCTTTAAATTTTGGAAAAGGAATGTATGTGTTTTGCCAATTCTGTCTTACTAAAAGGAAAGTATGTTTAGCACCAAAAAAATTTTGTAAAAGGAAAGTATGTTTTCCGGCTTAATCAGTTGCTGATAAAGGAACGCATGTTTCGCAACAAATAAATTTTGCAAAAGGAAAGTAAGTGATTCGGAATCAGTTGTTAAAAAAGGGATGCATGTTTAACGATGATTTTTCTGGAACTGGGCTTCGATGGATCCTCAGGATCATCAGAACGCTCCCAGTTCTGGAAGTGGGTTTTGGTGGATCCTCAGGATGGACCAGATTATGGTTTGACAATGCCCTGGCCCATCCTGAGGGTCCACTTCCAGAACTGGGAGCGGTTCTGATGATCCTGAGGATCCACCAAAGCCCACTTACAGAACAAAGACACTTACGTTCTTTTATCCAAACCAACAAAACTGAAACATCTGGTGCGAAACATGCATTCCTTTTCCAATAACTGATTCAGCCGTAATACATAATCTCTTTTTTCAAAATTTACTTGGCGCAAAACATACATTCCTTTATTGCGACAAAGTCGAACACACTTGCGTTCTTTTAGATCTCACCAATAGATTTTGAAGACAGTTGGTCCGATTTTCAAACTTTGATATTTTTTCTTGCTCTATGGCCCAAGGGCTTTCCAACCATACATCAACCGGGGCTAAAGGTCTTCTAGGTCTGGATTTCGTATATTTCGTGTATATATAGCGAGTTCAACTTTTCAACACACTAATGTGGTTTCGTCACTCGCGCGAACTGCCGTCCGCTGTAATAAATATCGGTCTTATTTTGGTCATCGAGATTAAAATCGGGTTCTTAAGATGTCTTTATTTGTTATACCATTATCAGATGCTTCGTCTTCATTTTGATCACTTGGGATGTCGTTATGTACTTCGTTTAATCTTGCCAAATCCTCGGAAGTATGAGTTAATAATGGATTTGTTTGCGGTATATTCGGAGGAAGAGGTGCTGGATCTAAAGGCACGAGTATTTCATCAGCATCACGTAGTGTCGATACAACCGCCTGATGAAATTCCAAAAGATCATCGCCTAAATGTGTGAAGGAATATCATAAATAAGAAAAGAAAGAATTAAACTAGTTTATTTTATGTGCTGTATTTTTGGTAAAATTTGGAAAATTACATTAGAACTAATGATAATAGAGGCAAAATGATCATGACTATTCCATAAAGGTGTTTTCAGAAATTTGAATTTTGAGAAAACTAAACTTTTCAGTGTTGACATGATAAAAAGGATCCAAAAAGGAAATAACTTTTATTCAACAGTCTCGTTTTTATATTTCTTAATTTCTGAAAACAACTGTTTTAACTTATTTCAATTTATACTAACCAACTAGCCTTTGTACAAAAGATGCTGGCACTAAACCGCGTCGTCCATCAAGAAGTTCAGCATCATAATATCCTCCTTGTGGCTCTCCACTCCCCCATACTAATAAGTAATCACCAGTACTCAAAGTCAATTCACCTTCCGCATCGCTTTTATTAATAATATAGAAAAATACATTGTATGAAACAGAGATATATGATATATTAACCGTCTAGTTTAGGCTATTAAAAATTATTAATAATGAAGTTTTGAACTGATTAATTCTCATTTGCTGGGCTCGGGAATTTTTATTCACATAATTATTAGTTTTATTTCAATATTAATGTTGGTATTTCACCAGGACATCTACGACAGAATTTTTTGAAACCTATCCAGAAAATAAGTGCCAAATCAGTACCTTTTAGTGCCGCCGAAAAAAATGGGTCATTTTGGAAAGGGGTGAAAAAAAAGGGTGCCTGTGATTGAACATATTTTTCCATCATCATTAAGGGAGTGGGTTTTCGGGCATCGACTTTTTTAAGGGTTGAAAATGCATCTCTTTTTGATGCCAAAAATTAATAATAATAATAACTGCACCGAACAGCGTTTCTTCGCCTTGGTGGTTTATTCAAATATAAATAAATATAACACAATTTATTCAATTTTTATCAAGCAAATTTGAGAGAGATTGTTAATTTTTGCTCATTTTGTTCTTGCTTATTTACAAATATTCTGTTTTTATCTTGTTTGCTTTAAATAATTTTCAATTCTAGGTTTCACTGTTGGTAATTCTACTTCTAAATCAATCAAATTAGTATCACTATGTGGCATTTTTTTGGTATAAAAATCATTAAATGATGCTTGCATATAATTTATTGGTTCAAACATCGTGTAATCAGTCCTTCTTATTGGTAAATCAAATAAAGGAGTAGTTCTTGTATTATGTGCTGAATCATAATATTTTAAGCTGCCCGATACATAAGTTGACCTCATTTCTCCGTGTAAAATTTTGAAAATGAAAGACACTTGCGCCATCTTGCGTCTTTCCTCCAGAGTAATCATTTGCAGAAACAGTAGTCTGTGTTCGTATTTCGGCAGTCTATAACTATTCCAAGACATTCTCCTTAGTGCAAATAATAAGAATTGTTTTTGTATTGACTCTAATCTTTTGCACTCATTGTTATAGTGTGGATTCCATACTTCAGCTCCATATTCAATAATTGGTAATACAAATGTGAAATAAAGGCGTTTTATCGTCCATGGGTCAAAAAATTCCGTACTATGATACTTTAACCAAGCCAGTCTTGATTTTGCCTTAGCTGCTACAAACTCAATGTGTGACTTGAAATTCATTTTCACATCGAGCAACACTCCCAAGTCCTTTACAACATTTACTCTCTCAATCCGAATTCCATCTGTATTGTAGTTGTGTTCAAATTGCAGAGTACCCCGATGATATGATATAAGTTTCGTTTTGTTGACGTTTAGTTTTAGTAAATTGCGTCCATAGTAATTTGCTACACGATCCAAATCCTCTTGAAGATGAATGCAGTCATCTTCTGATTTGATACATTTATAAAGTTTTGTATCATCAGCAAATGAAAGTATGCATGAATTTGTTACAACTAAAGGGAGATCAATTACGAACATTATGAACAGAGTTGCGCCAATGGGATAACCTTGACCAGTACCAGAAGTTACTTCGATTGGATCTGATTTGGTATCCGATATCTTGACTATTTGTCTGCGACCAGACAAATAAGATTCGATCCATTTTAACAGCTGTGTATTCAATCCCATGATTTTTAGCTTTTGAATTAGTAATCCTGTATTCACTGAATCAAAAGCCTTCGTGATATCCAAATATATGGTGTCCGTTTGATGTCCTTTCCCCATGTTGATAATCGTTTTAGACGTAAATTCCGTTAAGTTTGTTATCGTTGACCTATTTTTGATGAACCCATGCTGACTTTTGTGGACTATATTTTGTAGATATTGATTGAGATGGTTTGTGATGATTGAATCTAGAATTTTTGACACAATACACTGAAGCGCTACACCACGGTAATTTTGAACGTCGTTTCTGTCGCCGTTTTTGTAAACTGGTCTTACAAAAGATGTTCTCCATATCGGTGGGACTGTGCCTGTTTCAAGTGATTCTTTTAACAGTGTTGTGATTGGCTCCTGTAGTGAAATCAAACAATGCTTGATAAATTTGTTTGGTATTTCATCAGGTCCAGTGACAAGATCATCTGGAAGCATGCTTATTTGTTGTCTAACATGCTCCTCTGTTATTTCAATCGGTGATATTTCGGCATATACATCTCGTATAATCTCGATTTCCGCGCTGTCATACTGTAGATTTGCTTCTAATGAGCTGTATGCTGACGCAAAGTGTTTCGCAAAGAATCCTGCTATTGTTAATTTGTCTTCTGCCTTTTCATCCAAATAAGTCATCTCATGTGGTAAATCATCACTTTTTCTCTTTTGGAAGTTTACATGTTGGAAGAATTTCTTTGGGTCATCATTTAAGATGTTCTCCATTTCTATTCTGTAATCCTTAAGAGCCGAGCGTGCACTGCATTTGTATTCTCTTCTTATTTTTCTGAATTCTTCTGTTGATTCAATTGTGTGGAGCTTTGTTTTTATTCGATGAGCCTTAATGACTTTGTTCTTCAAATTAATTAATTGTTTGTTGCACCATTTTGGATATTTGCTTACGATTTTTGTCTTTAACTGGACATGTTTTTCAATTATTGACTTTATAATTGTGTAAAAATTATTCAGTCTTAATTCCAAAGTGTTTACATTGAAAACACTGTCCCAGTCAACATCTAAAAGCGCCTCATTTATTTGTGCATAGTTTGCATTGACGAAATCACGATATGTTTGCTTTGTTTCATTTATTTTTATGACTGATTCATTGTAATTTATTTTGATTGCATTGTGGTGTTTTTCAAAATTTAATAAATGATAGTCGCTTATATCACATTGAAACTGCTCAACATCATTTGTCCAGATCAAATCGAGCATACGACCATTTTGGGTGTAACCTTTATTAATCTGGTGAAGACCCAATTCATAGCAAGTATCCAACACAATCTTCTCTTTATCGCTTGCTGAATTGATAGCAATTGCTATGTTCGGGTCCTCATTTTCATCAACAAACCAAGCCAACTTGGGAAGGTTGAAGTCACCAGACACAATCAAAACATCATTTACACTCAACTTCGACGCGATTTCTTTCAAGGCATTCATGTGATTTTCATATACCTTGAGTGTTGAGTCTGGTCGAATATAGAGTTCAACCAGAAAGATGCTTTGTTTCAATCCGCTAACTCTCACCCAAATCTGTTCGACTCCGAAATTATTTCTCGTTCCGATGCAAACTGATTTCAGTTTGTTGTTGACTGCTATCACTACTCCTCCTCCATGCTCCTTTTTATGCACTTGGTCCTTTTCAGTGAGAGATGTCCTGTCACAACAAAAGACCTCATACATTGGCGGGAATACGTCAGCGGAATTGATAGCTTCACACAAATGAGTTTCACACAACATGTAAATTGGTGATTGCTGAACCAAAATATCTGCAATAAAATCAGATAATTTAGAGCGTAATCCATTTATGTTTTGTGAATGGATCGAAATCTGCGCATTTTGTTCTCCATCTGTATGATTTCTGCATAAATCTCCGGATGGTATACTCGCAGATAATTTTAGTGCCCATGATTGATACAGCTATTTATTTTATTAAGAAATTAATTTACTTTAGCGAAAAAAAAGATACAATTTAAATTAACAATTTGTTTTGCTTACAAAATTTATAAAGATGTTTTACAACTTTGCTATTGCTGGCTAATGCAATCAGATTTTGGTCAGAAAAATTTGATGATTGTGACAATAAAAAAAATGAAAGTTCATGTACAATGTACAATTGTACATTTTGTGAACATTATATTTTTCGTTCAAAAACAAAGATATTTGTCGATTTCTGCTGTGTTGTAATAACAGTTTTTTGAATAGTTTTTTTATATATTCGGTTCAATACCGCAAAATATTTATGGAGATTGGAGAAATAGAGAAAAGTTGGTTTTATGTATGACTGAATAAATTGGCTTAAATGTTTCATTATTATTGAGTATGAATGTTTTAAATTTCTACGATAGAAAACGCGCAAGCATTTTTTCTTCTTAGCTACTAAATTCAAATAAAACTGCGCGACTTAGGCTTTCAAAATAGGCTGCGCAACTTGGGCGACTTAGGTCCAAAAACGAGGCTGTCCTCTAATATTACAAATATAAATGGTTGTTGTCATTTTCTCGACGTAAATCATATAAAAACATCATCTTCAAGGATCAACAAAAATAAATATGCCAATATGTTCAAAATGAATCAAATAGTCAGTTCATATTTTCAATATGATAATAATAACTGCACCGAACAGCGTTCCTTCGCCTTGGTGGTTTATTGAATATATTTCAAATAAATACAAAATAATTATATTCTTACATCTAGTAGTTTTGAAGTAGATTAATAATTTTCTCAGTATGTTTTCTATTCAATTCTATCTATTTTGTTTTAAATATTTTTCAATTCTCATAATCAATTAAAGTAGTATCACTGTTTGGTATTTTTTTCGTATAATAATCATTGAATGTAGTAAGCATGTAATTAATTGGTTCATACTTCGTGTAATCGCTTCTTCTAATCGGTATATCAAAAAGCGGCGTTGCACGGGTATTATGCGCTGAATCATAATAATTTAAACTGTTTGATATATGGCTCGACTTCATATCTCCATTAATAATTTTGAATATAAAAGACACCTGCGCCATCTCGCGTCTCTCCTCCAGCGTAATCATTTGTAGAAATAGGAGTCTATGCTCATATTTGGGAAGTCTATAGCCATCCCAGTTCATTCTCCTTAGGGCATAAAGTAAAAATTGTTTTTGTATTGACTCTATTTTTTTGCACATATTGTCGTAGTTTGGATTCCATATTTCTGATCCATATTCTATAATTGGTAATACAAATGTAAAATAAAGGCGTTTAATTGTCCATGGGTCAATAAAATCCTTGCTGTAGAACTTTAGCCAAGCCAATCTTGATTTTGCTTTAGCCGTGATATGCTCAATGTGTGATTTGAAATTCATTTGCACATCAAGCAACACACCCAAGTCCTTTATTACAAAGACTCTTTCCATTTGAACGCCGCCTATGTTGTATTTGTATTCATATTGCAGTGATCCCCGATGATATGATATGATCTTTGTTTTGTTTACATTTAATTTCAATAAATTGCGTCCATAATAATCTGCTACACGATCCAAGTCATTCTGTAGATTAATGCAATCATCTATTGAGGAGATACATTTTGAAATTTTTGTATCATCAGCGAATGAAAGTATACAAGAATCGCTAACGACGAAAGGTAGATCAATAACAAACATGATGAACAAAGTGGCACCAATGGGATATCCTTGACCCGTCCCAGATGTAACTTTGATTGGGTCAGATTTGGTATCTGCTATCTTTACAATTTGTCTGCGACCAGACAAGTAAGATTCGATCCATTTTAACAGCTGCTCATTCAGTCCCATGATTTCTAGTTTTTGAATAAGCAATTTTAAGTTGACCGAGTCAAAAGCCTTGGCTATGTCCAAATAGATGGCGTCTGTTTGATGTCCTCTCCCCATGTTATTAATTGTTTTTGATGTAAATTCAACTAAATTTGTTATCGTTGACCTGTTCTTTATGAATCCATGTTGACTTTCGTGGATTATGTTTTTCAAATATAGATTGAGATGGTTTATGATGATCGAATCGAGAATTTTTGACAAAATACACTGTAAAGCAACACCCCGGTAATTTTGAATGTTGTTTCTATCGCCGTTTTTGTAGACTGGCCTGACAAATGACGTTCTCCATATCTGCGGGACAGAGGCAGTTTCAAGTGATTCCTTTAACAGTGTTGAGATTGGCCCCTGCAATGAAACCAAACAATGCTTGATAAATTTGTTTGGAATTTCATCAGGACCACAGACAAGATCATCTGGCAGCATGCTTATATGTTGACCTACAAGCTCCTCGGTTATTTCGATCATTGTTATTTCAGCACAAATATTACGAATTTTTTCTATTTCCGAGCTGTCATATCGCTGATCACCTTCTAAAGAGCTGTAGGCATTGCTAAAGTGTTTTGCAAAAAAACTAGAAATTGTTGATTGATCGCTCGCTTTTTCATCTCATGCGGTAGATCTTCACTTTTCGCTTTTTTGAAATTCACGTGTTTGAAGATTTTCTTAGGATCTTCATCTATCTGCTTCACCATCTCAATTCTATAATCTTTGATAGCTGAACGCGCACAGCGTTTGTATTTTTTTCTTATTTCCTTATAATAATTTATTGATTCAATTGTGTTGAGTAATTTTGTATTTTGATGTGCTTTGCTGACTTTGTATTTCTTTGTGCTTTGCTGAACTCTATCATTGACTTGTTAAACCACATCGGTTGTTTTCTGATGATTTTTGTTTTCAACTGTACATGTTTTTCGATTGTTGACTTAATATTTTATAAAAATTATTCAGTCTTAACTCTAATGAATTTGTATCAAAAACATTTTGCCAATCCACATCAAGAAACGACTCATTTATTTGTTTATAGTCTGCGTTTATAAAGTCGTGATATGTTTGTTTTGTTTCAATGGTTTTGATGACTTGCTCATTATATTTGATTTCGATTGCATTGTGGTGCTTTTCAAAATTCAATAAATGAAAGTCACTCATGGTACAATGAAACTGCTCAACATCATTTGTCCAATTGTCCGACCATTTTGGTTGTAATTCTTGTTAATATGTTAAAACTATTTTTCCATAATTCACAAAATAGATTTTATTTTCTGTAATTTGTCATACCGCGTTGACTCATGCGAAAAATATTAATTTGCACACACAAAAATAATAAATTAAAGTTTGTACAATTATTTTGGATTTTATAACTTTCTTTACTTTGATGGAAATTAATTCTGATTATTCACTCATTTTTAAATTTTACTTTGGCAATTAGCCATTTAAAACTTTTAATTACTTTTTCCATTATTCTTATTTGATGATTCTCTCTGAAAACAGTCCGTTTGCATGCTGGATGTGTGAATGCCCGGTAATTTATTGAAATTTGGATGAATCTATTGCCATCAATTGCGGTGACTTCTCTGATTCCGAGGTTTGAAGTATGTAGGTATTTGTTAATGCGAAAATCAGCCACAATCAACATGGATTCGTGAACAATCGATCAACCTCAACAAATTTACTGCAAATGGTAAATTTCACGATGGACTCAATGATCAAAAAATGTCAAACGGATATGCTGTACACAGATTTTGAGAAGGCCTTCGATCGTGTGAACCACAAGAAATTGATGCAGAAGTTAGTGAACTTTGGATTCGGCCGACGGTTTGTCAAATGGTTCTATGGATATTTAACAGCGCGAACACAATTTGTTGAAATCGGGGAGAGAAAGTCAACAACTTTTACTGTGTCATCGGGAGTACCTGCGGGAAGTATCTTGGGACCATGTCTTTTTATTAATTACATTGTCGAAACCGTAACAAATGTACTTGTTTTATTATTCGCAGACAATCTAAAACTGATACGAACAATACAATCGCCCATTGATGCCAGTATTTTCCAAAGAGCCATTGATCAGTTGAACAACTGGTGCACTGAAAACAGCCTAAATTTGAATCTGAGGAAATGCTTCGTAATGACGTATGCAAAGGGTGGAAACGCAATCGACTACGTTTATACGATCAAAAGCGGCGTTTGAACGAATCAATTTGCACAAGGATCTCGGCGTTATTTTCGACACAAGACTATCGTTCGTCAATCACATCGATACGATCACAGCCAGTGTACTTGGGGCAATGGGATTCATAAAACGCACATTAAAAAATAAGTTCACGATTGAAGCGGCAAAATGTTATATTTTGCGCTAGTCAGATCAAAGTTAGAGTACGCGAGTATAGTATGGCAACCATACCACCGTATTCACTCCTATAGAATAGAGTCAGAAAAAATTTGTGATATGGTCATTAAGATTTGTTTACCAAAGAGATGAGAATTTTGTATTGCCACCGTATCAGTGTAGATGTGAGGTTTTAAGTATTCAAACGCTTTGGAGACGGCGTTAAAATCCTCTATCAAGGATATCGCATGCTATGTAAAATATTGGCGAACAAAAACCTTACAAATTTGTCGGAAAAAACCTTATAAGTCTATGAACAAAATTACACAAATATGAGATAGATAATACGAAATTTGTAATTCAGATTCTATCCGATAGATGGCGTTACGGTTTGGCACGTCGCCATGTCTCTCATATACGTGCCATTCCCTTGGCCTCTATATTTTTAATCTACGATCTCTTATTGGGTAAAATTGTGTCGCTTTCGCTTAGAGATAAGATTGTATACACAAGACAGCAATATGACGTAAACCAAAGAAATTTGAGAAATACAGAACTTATTAGAGTATGAATGTTTACAGCTGAATATGCACATAGTCAACCATTTTACGTGGCGTGTAGGAATTTAAATTTAATTAGAGAAATATTTTTGGAATCGGCATTGAGAAGCATTTTTAGAAATAGTATTGTTAAAAACACTCTTTAGTGTGTTAAAAAGCCGAAATCGCTTTATATACACGAAATATACGAAATCCAGACCTAGAAGGCCTTTTGCCGCGGTTGATGTATGGTTGGAATAGTAATATACAATGAACACAGTCGATATCTGCTGCTCCGATGTCGAAAAGACTGACAAGTGGTAGTGTTTCATTGCAAATGAAATTGTAAATAATTGTGATAAAATCAGAATGTGATCAGACGGTGAAAAAATAAATAAATAGGTAGTTTTCGAAATTTTGGTAGTTTTTTCGAAAATTTTGTCATTTTCAATTTCTTTTACTTTTCCGCACACACCTAGTGTGTAAGGTAAAGTATTTGAATCAGTCGAAAAATTAACAACTCTCAAAACATGTTTTCTGGGTGGTTTAGGGGCCAGGGAACACAGCCTGACTTCACAAGATGACACGAGGGGTCCCGAGGAATAGAAATCATTAGATTTTGAGCGACTTTGGTTGATAGAGTGAAGTGTCATGTCTGGTGTGATGCCCATGGGCATCTATAGGAAAAATTCAATTTTTCCTCCAAAAGTGATATTAAATGTATTCTTAAACACTCAAAAATATGTATTGGGGGGTTTTTTGGTACGAGAAATCCGAATATGATATATGTTTTGCGATACAAATAATTTTCGACAAACTTTTCATACAAAAATTTCAAAAGAATTGAATTTTTGTAAGAAAGCCATGCCTGTATGATATCGCTGTATAATGAGCTGAAACTTTGCACTGGTTATTTTTATTACACAAAAATAACATTTCGAGTGATTGAAGAGTTTTCAAAAACGAAAATTTTATGCTCAAAATTGTATTGAAATATCTTCAAACTTTCAGAATATTAGCTTTTTGTGAAAAAATACCCTGTGGCCCGGATTGCTGTTGTCTTTGTTTCGTTTTTCGTGGCATGTTTATCCTTTGTGATTTTTTGTCATGTGGTCCAGTTTTTGTTGTTGATGGTTGTTCCAGATTTGATTCATTTGTGTTTGATCGCCGTCGCTGTGGGTTTTTTAAGGTCTGAATTTCATCAACTTCGGCTTCTCTTTGTTTTATGTTTTGTTTCTTCTTCTTCTTCTTATTTTGCCGCGACTTTTTCCTCTTTTCCTTCTTCTTTTCGTTTATTTTTTCTTCATTTTCTTTTATTTTCTCTTCATCATAAACGACTTTTGAAGCATCTATTATTGTTCAATTAATGGTTATTATTTCGTCTGTGATTTTATCAAAAAGTGACTTTTCAATCTCATTTTTAAATAAGATACAATTACAACGTTTCAATAACCTTATACGTAGGCGACTATTTAAGTTTCTTCAATATGTATGTTTTAGTATTGCCCGTTGCAAACCATTGTCATATTCGTTAAGTTTAACATTTTGTAGCATAAACGTTCTCAGAACGTTTTGTCATTCGATCGTTATTTGTATTGTTTACCGTAACATGTAAATTGCGTCTCAGCCAAAAAATGAATTTTACTCGTGAAAATTTTCGAGCGATTATTTTTTTCCACTTTCGATTGGGTGTATCACAACAACAGTGTTTTGATCAACTTCATTTGGCTTTTGGCGATGAAGTTCCAAGTCTTCGGACAATTTATAATTGGTACAACGAATTCAAGCGCGGTCGCCTATCGCTCATCGACGAGTTCCGCGAAGGTCGTCCAAAATCAGTTGTTGTACCAGAAAACATCGATGCTGTCAGAAATATGATAATGGAAGATCGTCATGTAACATATCACGAGATTGAGGCATCCCTGGGCATTAGTGCGACCAGCGTATTTAAGATTTTACATGAACATTTAGCTGTCAGAAAGTTTTGCTCTCGTTGGATACCACATAATTTGACAATCGCTCAAAAAAAGGCTCGTGTCGATTGGTGTAAACAAATGCTCAAGAAATTCAATCGTGGTGTTTCAAAATCCGTGTATTTTATCGTCACTGGTGACGAATCATGGATCTACGCGTATGAGCCCGAAACTAAACAGCAGTCGACTGTATGGGTCTTTCAAAGTGAAGATAACCCAACAAAAGTTGTTCGAGCTCGAAGTGTTGCGAAGCAAATGGTCGCCTGTTTTTTCGCGATAAGTGGTCATGTGGCAACAGTTCCACTAGAGGCTCGTAAGACCGTCAATTCTGATTGGTACACCACCATTTGTTTGCCCGAAGTGTTTGATGAAATAAGAAAAAACAACCGCCGTCGCAAAATAATTCTTCATCATGATAATGCGAATGCAAAAGTGTATTGATCATCATGGCGAATATTTTGAAAAACAATAAAACCATTTTCGATGAAACCCCAATAACACCAAACAACAATGCTCCAACCGAACGACTAGCAATTTGGCTTTTGGAAAAATTCAAATCTTTACCAATTCATTTTGAATCTTCATCGGTAAAAAACTCGATCGATTTGGTGAATAAAATCAAAAACACAAAAATTGCAGACAATGAAATTCAAGTTTCTTTTGATGTCGAATCTTTGTTTCCAAATGTTCCAATTGATATAACTCTACAAATTCTTCATGATTGGCTTGTGCAAAATGGAGTCCATGACATCGAGAGAGCTGAAATTATCAATTTAACTGGGATTTGCATGAGTGAAAGTTGGTTTCAATTCAACGGAAAGTTTTACAAACAAAATTTCGGTTGCTGCATGGGATCACCATTGAGTCCATTTTTGGCGAATCTATTCTTGTCGAACTTTGAAACAGAGATGAAGAAAAATGCATTTTTCCACGTATTTGGCACAGATATGTAGACGATGTATATGCCGTCATCAAAAAACATCATTTGAGACAATTTCTAAATCAACTAAACAACACTAAATACACTACAATCAAGTTCACGCATGAAGTAGAGGATAATGGTAAAATCAATTTTCTTGATTTGGTGTTAATTCGAAATGATGGAATTTTGGAATTTGATATTTTCCGTAAACCGACCAACACCGGACGATACATCACTTCAGATTCGTTCCATTCTTTCCAACATAAAATATCATGCTTCCACTCTATGATATATAGAGCATTTAATGTTCCATTGAATGAGGAAAGATTCAACAACGAAATTAAACGAATTAAAGAGATTGCAAATTTAAATGGATATACAGATCATCTAATTAATGAATTGATTGTTGCACACAAGAGGAAACGAGAACTTCGGAATCACACCAATTTGAGTCTCATCACCAACGACGAAGTAGCTGAAACATGGTCTGGTTTCGCACATCATCCAGAACTGATAGGGGGGATAAAACCAATTTTCAATCAACATAACATAAAAATTGGTGAGTTCAGCGAAATTAAACTCAAACATTCAATCGGTGGATCAAAGGATAAAATTGAAGCACATCACAATTCGGGTATTTATGCAATCAAATGCAATGATTGCAACAAAAAATACATTGGCCAGTCAAGGAGAGCTATAATCATAAGATACGGTGAACATGACCGACACATCACCAATGAAGAACCAGAAAAATCAAGCGTAGCCAAACATATGATTGAAAACGGTCACAAAATGAGCATAGCAAACTTGAAACTTTTACACCGAGTTAACAAGTGCAATGAACTTGATGCATATGAGTCGTATTACATCAACAGGAACAAAAGCAACAGTATGAATGAAAACGACGGACCGATCTATAATTCCATTTTTGGCAAATTTGATGTGTAGTTCTTGGTTAACTTTGATTATTTTTATTGTAAATAGTTTTTATTTACTTTTTACAATATACCATTGTTTTTGTTGTCAATTCATTTTTGTTTTAAAAATCAGTTTGTTCATCTAACTCACTGAAGAAGGAAGCATTGTTTCCGAAATACGTATATGAGTATTTTTGATACCAATAAAGTGTATTAATGTTGAAAAACAAAATAAAAGTTTCATACTTTTTTCAATTATTTAAAAATACACGTAAATCACCAAATTTCATACGAAACCCCATTGTCTTATATATGTTTTTGAAAAAACTTAAATAGTGACCCTCGTAACCAACATTATTCACTACATTTACTTCAACAATCCCATTCTGTCTTTTCCATGTTTTAATTTGATTTCATTGTGCATTCCACAAAAATTTTGTTTTTTGCAGAAAAAGCATGTGAAGTGTAGACCGTTTAATTTGTCACAGATACATTTTTTCATCTCACAACAATGCTTGTTTTGTTATTGTTCCAACCATGGAACCAATATGTTCACTTTGGTTCTGTTTTGTTTAAACTATTTTAATAATAATAACCGCCCCTAACAGCGTTCTTTCGCCTTGGTGGTTTATTGAAAATAATTTAATTAAATAAATAAAATATAATACAATTTGATTTTTATGAAGCATTTTTGAGAGAGAAAATGAAAAATTATTGCTTCTCTCATGTAAATAATATAAATTTCATAAATTAATTTTTCAACTACTAAAAATTTCTATAATTCATAACAAATTTTTGTATTTATCTGTTTTGCTTTTGATTGTTGATAAATTTACTTCTTAATCTTTTTATCACTGTTTGGCATTTTTTTGGTATAAAAATCGTTGAATGATGTAAGCATATAATTTAATGGCTCATATTTTGTGTAATCAGTTCTCCTAATTGGTAAATCCAATAGTGGTGTTGCTCTGGTATCATGTGCTGAATCATATTATTTCATTCTGTTTTAAACATAAGTTGACTTAAAACTCCGTGAATAATTTTGAAAATGAAAGACACTTGCGCCATCTCGCGTCTCTCCTCAAGAGTAATCATCCAATCATCAATCCCATGATGTTTAGCTTTTGAATTAGTAATTTTATATATTTTATATATTCACAGAATCAAAAGCCTTTGCGATGTCCAAAATTGGACTCCAAATATATGGTGTCTGTTTGATGTCCCTTTCCCATGTTGATTATCGTATTCGATGTAAATTGAACCTATACACTGGCACTATACACTGAAGAGCGACACCACGGTAATTTTGAACGTTGTTTCTGTCACCGTTTTTGTAAACCGGTCTGACAAAAGACGTTCTCCAAATTTGTTGTACAGTGTATGTTTCAAGAGATTTTCTTAACAATGTTGTGATTGGCCCCCGCAATGAAACCAAACAATGCTTGATAAATTTATTTGGTATTTCATCGGGACCACTGACTAGATCATCCGGAAACATGTCAATTTGTTGTCCAACAAGCTCCTCAGTTATTTCAATCGTTGATATTTCTGCACAAATGTCGCGAATATTTTCAATCTCCGTGTTGTCATATCGTAGATCTCCCATCATAGAGCTGTAGGCTGAGGCAAAGTGCTTTGCAAAGAAACCAGCGATTGTAGACTGGTCATCTGCCCTCATATCCAGATAAGACATCTCATGCGGCAGATCATCACTTTTCCCTTTTATGTTATTCACATGTCTGAAAAACTTCTTTGGATCATCGTCTATCAGATTCTCCATCTCAATTCTGTAATCCTTGAGTGCTGACCGTGCACTGCGTTTATATTCTCTTCTTAATTGTTTAAAATTTTCTACTGAATCAATTGTGTTGACCCTTTTTTAACCTGATGAGCTTTGCTGACTTTGTTTCTCAACTCGATTAGTGGCTTGTTAAACCATAACGGTTGCTTCCTGATGACTTTAGTTTTTAACTGGACATGAGTTTCGATTGTTGACTTTACAATTGTATAGAAATTGTTTAGTCTTAATTCTAATGAATTTGCATCGAATTCCTTATTCCAGTCAACATCAAGGAGTGACTCATTTATTAGTTTATAGTCAGCATTTATGTAGTCTCTATATGTTTGCTTAGTTTCAACAGTTTTGATGACGGGTTCATTATATCGAATATTGATTGCATTGTGGTGCTTCTCAAAATTTAACAAATGAGTTATGTTTGAATAATGTTTTCTTCAAACTTCTGAATGTTTGAAGAAAATTCAATCATAATTAGGGGTAATCATAATTCCCATACAAAATTTTTGGCTTAAAAACAAATATTTTGTATACAATCTTTTGCGAGTACTTCTGCTATTAAATTAAAGAGTATTTCGAACACATTTTTTGGTCTCGAACTTTACGCCGCTTGAAAGGCTTGAAAAATCGAACAAATATTATTTTGAACTTGCTTAATGAAATACGCAACTACCACCGTGCGGAAAAGTTCGTCTTACTCCCGTAAGACTCTTTAATTCATTATGACTTATGCAAAAAGCGGAAACACAATCGACTACGAATATTCGATGAATGATGGACATCAACATTCGTTCGGATGAATATACATAAAGATTTGGAGGTGATTTTCGATACAAAGCTAACGTTCACCAATCACATCGATGTGATTACAGACAGTGCACATGGAGCAATGGTATTCATAAAACACACATTAAAAAATAATTTCCCGATATAATCTGCAAAAATCTCATATTGTGCACTAGTCACATCAAAGTTAGAATATGCAAGCGTTGTATGGCAGCCATACCACCGTATACATTCCGATAGAATTGAGTCAATTCAGAAGGACTTTGTGATATGGACCGGATGAGAATTTTGTATTGCCACAATATCAATTTAGATGTGATGTTTTGAATGTTCAACCGCTTTGGAGAAGGCGTATAAATGTCTCTATATTTTTAATTTACGATCTCTTGTTAGATATTATAGTGTCAAACTCGATTAGAGATAAAATTGTACACACCAGGCAACAATAACATATGTCCATAAAGTTTTGGCAGTAAATTCAGGCGTTTATTGCGCCACATAAACAAAATCAAAAATATCAACCAATGCACACGGCACGTTTATCAGTACCTCGGGACTACTATCAAACTCAATTCGATGAAATACATCCATTCGCGGAGACGTACAAATTGGATTTACGAAAAAGTGTCTCAAATGGTTGTGGCGGCTAAGTTCAAAACAAATTTCGCATGTGCCTAAAGATGAACCCATCTGCCTACGAACCATATATTGTGTTTCATGGACTTAGTATGAAGACAAAGATTCTAGAGAAAGCAAAAAGTACGGTCGTATTCCCTATTTAAATGCTCCAACCCTCCAAAATTGTCATCAAGTACCGAAAACCGGGTTGGTCAAGCAAAAATTCGTTTTTGGTGATTTTTATGGTTACAGCACATCAAAGTTTGAACCAAAACAATAGATTTAGACCCGGTCATTAGGAATCAGCAAAATAAGTAATGAAAAAATTCAATAGGGTGTCAAAAATTGGGTATTTACTTCACCTCATAGCATTTTGCACTGAAAAATTCATCATTTTGGACAGTGAAACATTCATCGCTATGTCGAACCACGAATCAAGTGCAAGTGGTTTCTTTTGCATTGATTATGTTAGGGCACTACTATATAAGGCTAGAGACGTCGACAAACCGAACTTTGATAAAGGCGTGTTTGTATGGTAGGATCTTCTTTGGAAGGTGTTTTAGAGCCAATATTCGAGAATTTGGTGCTGAAACGTAAGGTAAAACCTCCATTACATGCTCCATTATCAACCAATTGTTGTTGAAATCGATAGAATTCATTGAGAACTATCTGATTTAACACAAAATTTTGGTTTGCAAGCAGAAAAAACCACAATAATGGCTCACTTCTTAAAATATGACATTTCCGTGAAAAAAGGACCATCTGTTTAACTTCACAAAAAGACACCAAATTAATTATTTCTCGTCTGTTTTTGGATGTAAGTTATAGGCGAAGGTCCAAAATACTTGAAACAAGCAACAATTAGCGGGAAGGTTCGAGAGAAAGTTGAAAGAAATCGACATATTGGTCCGCCAAAGCATGATTTTGAAGGTTCGACGCATACTGAGAAAAATCGAAGACAATGGCCAGTTCAGTGTAAGGTTAATGTGCTATTCGTAGCCCATTAATGAAGGTTTATACCAATAAAAAAGAATTTAATATTGTATGTTTGTTGTTCAAATGGCGAACATCTGAATTTACTTTCAAGACTTTATGGACATATGTTATAATGCGAACCAAAGAAATTTAAGAAATACAGAACTGATCAGACTTAGATCATTTACATCTGACTATGCACAAAATCAGCCATTTTACGTGGCCTGTAGAAATTTTAACATAGTAGGAGAGACATTTTTTGAATCGGCATCAAGACAAATTTTTAGAAAGAATGTTGTTAAATTAGCGAATTTGATATTTGTTAATCGGTGAATTGATTAATTTTTAAGAAATGTACTCAAATAAAAATTAATTATACGATGAACACAATCGATATTTGCTGCTTCAAAGTCGAAAAGGCTGGTGGTTGAATATTCGATCGGGTAGTGTTTCATTGAACGGTATTGTAAAGATTTATGTTAAATTCAGTCTGTGATCAGACGGTGAATAAATAAATAAATAACACATAAGCTAGTATTAGCCAAAAATGAAGTTATTTGAATCTATTTGGGAACACATTTTTTATAACCATCACCGATCATGATTCTGTACACGACAGAAGCAAAAAATTGATTCACAGTGGGGAATATTTATTCCAATTCTTGAAATTCTTCGAATCAAATGTGCATCTCGATTGATAAACCAGTTTTTTATTTGATTATACTTACTCGGGAGGATCGTACGAAAATCGAGCTATAAATACACAACATCTTCCTTTTCCAGGAATATCCAACATATCTACTTGGGGTTCACCATTACCGTTGATACTATATCCGTGACGAGCTATGAAATTGATAAAGACGTGTACATATTTTTAAATAATATAAAAATGAAGTTTAGTTTGATGAATTGATTAATTGATATTTGAATTGATCTTTCCTTTTTTGGATCAATTTAATGGATTTGTTCAACAAAAATTGAATATCCTACTTTCTAGATCGAGTGCTCCTAAACGTAAATGCGGTTGTGTATGAATGAAAGCCGGGTTAACTCCATCCAAACCACTTAAACTATCGAGTCCCCAATTTCCGGAAACTATTGGTGATGTGGGTGTCATTGGTCTCGGTCCATATCGGCCACCAACTATCAAATCTAAATCATCGTAAGGTTTTCTAATAGTTGATACAACTGCACTAGTTGTAAGCAATGGATTTGTGTACGTCGTGTAAACTAGATTTAAATATAGAATTGTTAACCAGTATCAAATTACGAAACTGTGAAACTTACCAAATGGGTTAACGGTAGATACCGATAAACCAGTTAATGCACCAGTGTTGGATATATTGGGAACACCGAGAGTTGTGCCGGTCATTAATCGATCACTCGCAACTCCTGCTGACGTCCGATATGAATATGATGCCACATTTGGGGCACCACTAAGTCCAAGAGTATAACTTGCAGATCCTGATGGTAAGGTGTAGCTATTGTGTAGGGACAAAACTGGCATAGTTGAACTCTGTAAATAGAAAAAGAAAAATACAAATATTGGAAAATTTACCAATTCTGGTTCGATTTAATCAATCAAAAAAACTAATAAGAAGTACCACTTTTACTCAAACGATCAAAAAAAGCAACACTGTACTTATAATGTCATATAAAACGGGTTAAAAAACTTGACTTGTTTGTGAGTGTATTTAGTATGAAAAAAAGGTAGGACTAGTTAGAAATGGTTATAGTCTACTACTACCATTAGTAATTGATCAAACTAATTAAAATGACAACTTTTGCAAAGATTTAAATAGAGTCTTGTTATGTGAATAATCGACATACAATAGTACTGATATCATATAAGTATTATATATCATATAAAGGCATATGTCGTTCAAGAACTCGTTGTTTTGATGTCATGTTCAAGTTCGAATAACAGCATTAATCTAATGCATTAATTTTTTCCAGAGCTGTGATTTTTGTTTTCTAATGAATAATAATAAAATAAAAAAATAATTAAAATATCAAAAAATTACTGGTTGAAAAAAAGTACAAAAAACAGAACCCCGACCAAAGGCTGGGCATTGACAATATGTTTGATAACAATGAAACTCATTGTTTGCAACAAAACATACAATATATGGTACATTTGAGTTTTGTGACGACAATATTTAAATGGCTGAGAAAAATCATGACTCAAATACTATGCACATGGAAGATAGAAACTTGAATAATGATTTACGTCCAACGAATCGAAAAATTTGAACACGCAAGAGTGAAACAATTGAAAAATCCACATGTACTTATTCAAGATTCTGTCTTCAATATTTTTTGAACAAGTTTCATTGTTGTGTGCTTCTTGATCGCATTATAATTTTACTGTTGTGTGCAATATACTCAGTCTCCGATAGTTTCATATAAACTCTCCTTGTAATAGCCAAATAACGCCTATCTATTCAATCACGATTGGTATTCGCTTACTATTCAGTAGGTATCACATCCCTTTCCCATGTTGATTATCGCATTCGATGTAAAT
>NW_022199159.1:0-22277 GCF_009176525.2 Contarinia nasturtii
AAATGTTACACATGTGATTCTCCACAACATTTGAGCAATATATGCTCACAGAAAGAGAAGAAAGATGCGTCGTGCAAAAGTGCTACAGCGAATAATGCATTTAGTATTTTATTAGTTTATTAATGCACATATTTCCAAAGCCCTAGTAACCGCTAATTGCTCGCACGTTTTCCAATTAGAGAAAATCGTTGCGATGCGCAAAAAATCAATTTTGCTTTTCGATCAGTTCTGGAAAAGTGTCAAAAAGTTAGTTTTTCTATTCCCTCACTTCAAGCAGGGAAACATCGGGTTAACTGTGTACACTTTTCCAAATAAAAAATCATTAGATTCAATAAGAAGTTTAATCTTATCACTTTTCATGCTTTCCAGATCTCACAGAAGAAGTCAAAACTCTAACTTAGCACAAGCAATTTGAATGTTGAAAAATAATGGAAAGTAACACCATTACTCATATAGCAGCCGAGAATGGTAATTGTTCACTTTTCCAAATTAAGAATAAATAGTTTCAATAAAGTTTAATGTGATCACATATCGTGTGATCTGTTCGTTTTATTTTAATATTTCATATACTTCATTCTATGTTAGAGATAATGTTGATTAACATAAATTCGTAGTGGCAAAAATTTCGAAAAAAAAAAACAATAATTTAAAAAAATCTGAGAAGAACAAAGATATCAATTACTTATTTGAAAGCAGTGCCCATTGAGGAGCAATGTAAATAAAAAAAATTGTGCTGTATCACCATTTCGCAATGGAACACTGCATTTAACGTTCATGAACTTCGAAGCCATTTAAAGGGAACAGCCTTTGACACTGTAATGCGCGATGTAATGCCGCATTGCACATGCGTCACTGGACGCATGCTTATAAGAATCTAATTCAATAAAGTAAGACAGTCGTAGTCATGTGTTCAACAAAGCTACTTGTGTAATCATTCATCTAAATATCAGTTGGTCTAGAACTCATTAACTAGGCAAGTAAAAGTTAAATAGAAATATTATAATATTATAACACAATAAAAGGTTATCATGGCCTTTTTCCCCAATTTCTACCACTTCCGATTTTGATTATTAAAATTTTGTTATTTGTTCCATTTCTTTTGATTGATAAACATCAAAAATGTAAGCCTTCTTTGTTTTACTTTTTTATTCATAAATTGTATAACTCTGATTATACTCTATAATTATTTGTTTTCATTAAATTATTCAAAATTAAGTTGTCGATATTAATGGCTATCAAGCATAACAACGAGTAAAGATTTTTGATTCATTTGTGCTTCATATAAAAAACCTTTTTTCGGTTTAATTAATTAATCGACTGATACGAAAAATAGTATTTTTTACACTTAGAGAATCTCCCATTCTTTGGAAAGGTGAAAATAAATAAATCACTCAATTTTAACCAAAATTGGGTATAAATATAAGAATTGATTCATTGTAAAACCGGTTCACTTCGAACCTGAGTTCTGTTCACTAAGCTTATTTCAAGAAATAAGATACTGCTACAGAATAGGGAAAAACAACTTGAATTCCAATCACTAATCAAGAAAACAAGATACTGCTTTGGAATAGAGTCACTGCGCAACTGTAATTGAATAAAGAGTCATTCTTGAATGTTACGATTTTCAGTTAACCATTTACTTCTGCTTGTTGCTTTCATTTTTATGTAATTATGTTATTGGAACAATAAGTTTAAGTTTAATAAAAATAAGGTGTTTGTATAAATTTTAAAGTTTATAAATAAAGGGAAATAATTTGTGTTCATAAATTCACTGTTCAAGTATTATTTATCGAGTTGCACTTTCCTCTAAAGAAAAAGGAAACCATCGAACACTTGCAGAAATTACTTTTTGAAAAATTTAATTATTTATATATAAAATAAGTCCAACTTTTCCGCACTGTTAGTTGGAGCGATTTAAAGGTAAAACTATGAAAAAACTCACTGTGTCAATGAATTTTATTAAGAAACGGATTATCGCTGATTAATTCGTAGATAATTCAATCGAATTTAAAATATTGATATTTTACATACATACTAAATTTATTTCTTGTGTATATTGGGTGTAGTTTTACATGAATGTACGAAAAAAAAGTGAAATCGATAAAAGCAATTCTTTGCATAGTGAAACTTTGAATACCAACAACAATAAAGTGAGTTTAATTGCTATGATAATCTATCCAATCACATTAAAGAAACATACACAGTAACCAAATTCGAATGCGTTTGTTGTGCCACCTATTTCATGTCAAAGTCTCAATTTGATGGTCATAAATGTGAAAAAACGTGTAATTTGAACGAAATGGAAATGCCTATGAGCGAATGGCGTGAAATGGAATACATAATAGAGTGGAATATTGAACATTAAGGTATATAATGTTTATTTTTTTTTAGTAAAAAAAGAACAATAACCAAGAATGTCTAGATCACAAGCACGAGCATAAACATTGAGTTAATATTTTCGTTTTAACATCATGTAAGTATTAGTTTGCATTGTTTGAATGAATTTCAATATAATATTAATTGAATCGTCTGAACCATTCAAAAGATTTATATAACATCAAACATTTGAGAATAATAGTTAAAACTGGGCCAGCGGGTATCGCGCAATGCACACAGTTTTTGCAAGATTAGTGGGAAAATTTTAACAAGGTGCCCAGCACTTGCTCGAAACATACTTTGTTTCGTTCACTCAGCTTAACTTAGTTATAGCTTATGAGATTGTTGTGAAGTCGTGTATGAAATGTGTATATTTCTTTGAAAAAAGTTTTTGTTGCTTTGAACATGCAGTCGTCGATCATAAAAGAATTTCACACAGGTTCTGAATCTAATGGCGGAAACGTGCACGGTTGCTTTCAAAATCATTGTGATTAATTGTATAAAGTGAAGTAGTTATGAATACCTTGAAATTACAACAAGAACAACAATATTTATTTCATTTATTTAGTATTAAACAATAAGCTGTGGGGTATTCATAAATACTCAGGTGTCATACTTGTCCTGTGCGGAAAAGAATTCGTACCTTCGAAACGAAAACGAACTACGACGAATTCGAAAAATACATCTTATCCCTGCTCAAGTATTCAAATAAAGGACGCAAGTTGCGTTTTTTTTTTCAAATGGCCAGGAGCGGAAATCTACACAACAAAAGCGTCACGCACCATTGGTAATCCAGACAAGGCTCTATCTAACGAAGGATATATTAGATGTAACATCGATGGATTGGTACAAGAAATCATTTTAAAGTCTCGTGTTATGTGTTTAATATTATAATAGAAAACCAATTCAAAATAGCAATTAAATTCGATTATGGTTGTCGCTATGTCACATCAGAAGTAAATAATTTCGCATGATATCCAAAACTGAGCCAGCGAATGACACGCTTTGCAGTCGGTTTTTTGCAAGAAAAACAGGGAACTTTTGACAAGTTGCCCTGCACTTGCTCGAAACAGATTTTTTCAATCATCCAGCTGATTCATACAAGCTCGTTGTGGATATAAAGACGCCTTCTGAGCTTATAAAGCACTTGGTGAGTTATCTATCTCATATATTTATTCTACATTTTTGATTTCATTCACTTTAGTTCAAATTAAACGTCTATTAAATAATGGTAAAATTGATTGAATCCAAACATTACTTGGGGTGCACGTGAACTAAAGTTTAATTTTGTTTTAAGATATCTAGATAAATAATACGCTCTGAAACTGCCTGTCATCGCTCAATACCGTAGCGAGAATAAACAAGATGTTATACCTGTAAGACTAACTCTTTCACCCAAAGGTTCAGAAATATTTTTTATTGGCATCATTCTTTTTTTTACCGACCGAATATATTCATCTTTCAAAATAGTTCAAACAAGAGTTGAACAAAGTAACATGTAAATGCCAGAACATTTATTCAATGAAACACCTTTATGAGACCTAAACGGGTTAACTGTATACACTTTTCCAAATGAGAAATCATTAGATTCAATAAGAAGTTTAATCTTATCACTTTTCATGCTTTCCAGGTCTCACAGAAGAAGTCAAAACTCTAACTTGGCACAAGCAATTTGAATTTTGAAAAATAATGGAAAGTAACACCATTACTCGTTTAGCATCTGTTCGTTTAAATATTTCAAATGGTGCGATTTGGTGACCATAAAGGACGAACATTTGTACGCATAGTGGAGAAGCATACTGGATCTGATGGCATAACACGCATTGTGTCGGTCAAAACGAAAAATAATGTTTTAAATCGAGCTATAACAAAAGTCGCACCATTAGATGGAATGTACTACACATTATCATCGCGCTCCATGTGGCTCGCAGTTATCACAGTCATACATAGAAAAACATGTAATTCGGTAATGATGTTCGAGATCCCATTGGAAGATTTTAACCTCTTTCTCAATTTTTATTCGTTTTTCGTCATCGGGAAAGACAGAGCTGTGAAACTTTGATCACAATAATAATTATTTTAAAACACAAATAAATAGTCTAAGGTTATTATAACTATTTACAAGTAATCAGCTGTCCGAATATTTTGCGTCGTTCAGTTTGTTACAATCTGTATATATTTGACGGTCATATTTGCGTAAAATTTATTTTATTGTGCTGTGCCATTGGAGTTTATACAAATCACTCCAGTTGCGATAAGTTCTTGCAGAAATTACTCTTTGAAAAATTTAAATATTGATATTTTCTTATATTAAATGTGCGAGTTCATATGATTTGTGTCGATTTACGTAAAAATAAAAGGAAGGAAAATTTGAATAAAAACATTTTTGAGTGAGAAATAAATTCAAGACAATAACCATCACAAATCAAATGAATTTGACACAATCTTATGCAAAAATTACATTTCAAGCACTTTTATGAGCCAGATATCAAATGAAAAGTAACATACCAAGTTATGGGGCGAGAAATGGAACATTACATGCCTTTACCTAATAAATCTCATCATCAATCAAACTCCTTCGTTTACCTATTTCGAAAATGATAAAAAAACTTATTAAAATAAAAATAATAATAAAATAAAGTGCATGCCGCTAACATGCAAATATCAACGCAGATGCATCTATAAGTATTAAGTAAGTATCTACTCTCCAAACAAATCACACTCATTTAACATATTACTTAACGTGGTAAGATCTCAGCGTTAATTAAGTAATTTGGTTTCTGAAAAATAAATTACCAAAAAGAGGTCCTCAATTTTTTCGGAAAAAAAAAGCCTAACAAATTGAGAGAATGTGAGTAAGACAAGTATAATTTACAGCTAACTGAAAACTATACAATAAAGCAATAGTCAAAATGTCCCAAAATAATCGACTGTAATCAACATTCATTTCACCAAAGCACACCGAAAGAACCACATGAAAAGCATGTACTTGAATAAAAGCACACAATAAAAATGAACCGAAGCGTGAAATTAAAGAAAATAAATTTTAACATGGCTTTTGGAAATAGATTATTCCATTTTCGCGTTTGGAAATAGATTATTTCAGAATCATTCATCAATTTAGAAGATTTCAAATCACATTCATTTAAACTGGCATTACAAAGGGTGACGCAATAGAAAAAAATATGATGAAATCAACCATGAATCTTGAAAAATTGAACAAACATTTTTTTTGCACCACCCTATGCACGCTATAATGCATTTTATTGAAATACGGTAAAACAAATGCAACTCACACATAAAATCTATCAAAAAAACTAACACGCACGTTCGTTTGATCCGTTTAATCAATTGAAAAGTTTTTTTTTAATTTCACACGTACACTTCACAATTGAAAATGGCGTCAAAGTATATCTAAAACTATTTTAAAAATTGCACTGAAAAATCATGTGACGTGTGTATGAACGATTTTCCATTTTCACTAAATATTTTAATTCTTTTTTTCATTTTTCACCAAATTCATCGAATAAAAAAATGGATTTTAGAAATAATTTTTGTTTGAATGCACTATGAAGTGAAATGTCGATGATTTACGTGCGCTTCGGTTGAATTTCTGAGCGGAACTATGCGGAAGACGCCATAAGTGATGTTAAGTTGGCATTTTGCGAGAAAAAATACAAGCAAATACACAGAAAGTTTATGGAAATAAACGCAATATGCATCAAAATGCAAAGATCATTTAACGGGATTTCACATATACACGGGTATACGCACGTACACAATGTTGATCGTCGTTTGATATCATCGCATGTTCGATTTACTTGCTCACTTGTTGCTTTCCATGTATTTACATTTCGCGGACTACGCGCTCAATTGATATCACTGTGTTAATTAATATACATGGTCATATATGTGAAACTACATTCATACCAACATGTAGACGTCTGTCTACATCAATGCACTCGTTCCGTTGTGAACTATACAAAACTATTACGATCGTCTGAAGCCGATAATACATTGTGCGCAAAAAAAAAAACAAAAAGCGGCGTTTTGGGCTATAAATAGTATATTGAGCATTTATCTATGTAGGTCAATGCGTTCATTCACATCGAGTTTTTCGATGCTATACTTCAATAATTTTCTTTCAAAATTTTTGCCGCTCACATACACATATCGCACACAAATAAAAAAAAATATAAAATATATATTCTTTAAAAATATTCTTGATAAATTACACCACATTACGTAACATGGTTAGTTCGATTTCAGCATACCTTATTACGTAGCTTCTGAAAATGGCGATCCAATTTCTCGAAAATTTATCGCGGTATGAAAAATGAATGACAAAAAAAGTCCTCAATTTTTTTTTTGGAAAAAAGCTCAAAAAATCAAAAGAATTTCCGTTTGCAATAAAATCACTGAATATTTTGGACAAATTGAAAAACAGGAAAAATAGAAAAATTAACACTAGTTTATCAAATTTGGCTGCTAACTGTAGAATCCAAGTATAATTGATTGAAGTAACTGTAAACATATAGTAAAGCGATAGTCAAGATGTCTCAAAATATTTGGCTGTAATCAACGAATGAAAAAGTGCTACATGAGCGGCATGAGCCTGACTGAAACCAGGCAGTAAAAATGAACGGAAGTGAGATAAATTTTAACATAGCGGGTTCAACGGGAGCAAATGTGATCCGTTATACGAATTGCTTTAAAATCTATATCAAAAAATCTTTTCATCGAAAAACTAGCGTTAGATTCAACAGTGTTAGAAAATAGATTACAAATCACGCAAATTCTTGTCTCAATAAAACTACAATGTCTGGATGATGCAATAGAACAAGCAAAAACGAGTTTTCTAGGGCCTTGAATATAATGAAATCAACAGTGAATCTTGAAAAATTGAACAAATTTTTTTTTTGCACTACCCTATGCCATACTCGCTATAATTTTGATAATTTTGCATAACAGTGATAGAAATGCAACTCACACATGAAATCTAACAAAAAAAAAAAAAAATGACGAACACTCACCGTTTGCTTAATCCATTTATTGAAAAATTATTAACTGAAAATGTTAATTTTTCTTTTCTTTCATGCCACACTTCACAATTCACTATTGAAAATGGCGTCAAACTTTTTTTTAAACGGCACTATAAAAATGCATTGAAAAGTCGTATGTCGCGGGTATGAACTATTCGACACTGTGTTATGTTATTTTTCGTTTCCGTTTTTTTGGCACCATTTTCACTAAATATTTTAATTTTTTTTTCTATTTTATTTATTCAATCCAAATTATTTCCAAACACAAATTTCTTAACTCAAAGGGATTGAAGAACGGAAAAAATGCACTATTAAATAAAAAGTCGATGGTTGACGTCAGCTTCGGTTGAATTTCTGAGCGGAACTATGTGAGAGACGCCATTAGTGATGTTAAACTGGTATTTTGCGAAAAAATTTAAGCAAATACACAGAAAGAGTATGAAAACACACACAAAATGAATGGAAAGGCAATGATCACATAACTTGACTTCATATGTACCCGAGTATACGCACTCACACAATGTTGATCGTCGTTGGATATCGTCACACTTCGCTGAGCTTTACGCGACTTCACATACTGGCGTATACGCGCTCAATCGATATCACTGTGTGCATATATATTCATACATATATGAAGCAATATTCATACAGTCATGTAGGCGATAGTCTATATCAGTGTAATAAATTCCGTTCCATTGTGAACTATACAAAACTATTATTAAAACTAATTTTCATCGAGATTTTCGATCCTCGAAGTATATTTCGTTTTATATCATGAAAAATGTATTTTTTTCTACTAAAAATGTTGATTTAATTATGATTTATTCACATTCACAATACTTATCCATTTTAAGTTAAATATGAGACACAGATTGAAAATTCAAATGAAAAGGATTAAATTTTATTTCCTGTTAACTACAATTTTTGGCACTTTGTGTGTTTGTCTCGTTTCAAACATGATTTGTGTCACTTGTTCCAGAGCAATAGTTTTGCTTGAATAAAATCTAATATAAAATAGGACAAGTACTGATAATTTTCATTTGAATAGTGTCAATGGTCGTTGACTAAATAAATCAGTAATACTGCCCGAAATACAAGGATAAGATGAAATAGAATTATATTTTTTCTTAATGAACAATTTTGATCAAATTTTGCTTCAAACCAAAAAAAAAAGAATGAGAGCCTTTTTCTTATATTGATAGCTAAATAAAACACCATTAAATTTGAGTCAACTATTTGAGTCGTTTTTATAATAGCCTTTTCCTTGTATTTTTTTAAATTACTTAAATCTCTTATTTAAATAAAGTAACAAATTCTTACTATTGGACTAAAATTTATCCTAAAATGTGTCGAGCTGGTACATGTTTTAGTGCTCTTTGCCAATCCTGTGTGTGCCTAAGCTCGAGCATAATTCGTGTCATTTGGTCCAGTGTCAATGTTTTATGTGAATTGAATTCAATATATTTTTCTAATGGCAAACGTGCTGCACGAATTTCCAGTCGCTTCGACTTGGCCAGTGTCAATGGTTGTCGATTTCCTTTGTCAACAATAGCTCCCAAGACATAGCAATCATCGGCATTAAATTGTTCCGGTGCGTCTGGTGCATTCGGTGATAAATAAACTAGTTTTTCAACTGGAAACACATCCGTAATATCGTTTGGCGAAATGTTCCACGGTAATTTCTCTAAATTTGGCATATTGTTTGACAATTCATACCATAGCTTTGAATTTGTGTTCATGGTACACAAATTCAGTACAAATGGTTTATGATCTAATCGATTTTCACTGAAGGAATATTTAATTTGACGCGCTAGATCTCGAATTTTTTTGGTTCGTCATTCTGTCATTGAAACCACAGTTCAATATTGGAGTGGTTCATTTAGTCTCATTGCACGCCACAGTGTGGCGGCCACACCCTATGGAAATAATGAAAATAATTAAGTTATTTTTATGTCTTTCAACAGTGGATGTATTTTTTGGAAATTGAAAACCACAAACGACCATCAGGCATAAATCAAAAAAAATTTCAAATAAAATACCGACTCATACCGACTCATAAGATATACGTTTTTGATTTTCAATTCCAAAATAAAAAGATTATTTTAGCTCCAATATGCCAATGGTAAGGGCCATACTTCAAATTTCTCCATTTAGTCATTGTTTCTCTTCTTATTTTCAAAAATTGTGTATTATGTCCTTGGCCATATCGAATATGATCGGTTTTCGGTGAACCAAATGTTCTCAGTTGCTTCTTTTCATCAAACGCACTCGTTGCTATCGTATTCCTTATCTGTGAAATCGACTTGATCGTAAACCGTTTGTACTTGATTATATTACACAAATTAAGTACAAATGGTTTACGATCAAATCGATTTTTACTGAAGGAATATTTAATTTGACGCGCCAAATCTCGAAATTCGTGGTTCGAAATTCTGTCATCGAAACCACAATATAAGAGCTGGTTCATTTAGTCTCATTGCACGCCATAATCTATGGAAATAATGACAATAATTGAACGCTCTAGAATAAAAACAACATACAGAATGGTTGTTATATCAAAGCGGAACACGGCGTTTTTTTTAAATATAGAATTTATGTTGTATTACAACAACAAATCTATGTTAAAAAAACGCCGTGTTCCGCTTTGATATAACAACCATTCAGTACGTTGTTTTTATTCTGGAGCGTTCAATTAGGATATTTTTGCTGCAAAATAATATGCCATTGATATAGGTCTTACTTGAAATTTCTCCATTTGTTGATTTGTTTATTTGTTATTCTCAAAAATTGTGTATTATGTCCTAGGCCATATCGAATATGATCAGTTTTCGGTGGACCAAATGTCCTCAGTTGCTTCTTTTCATCAAACGCAATTGTTGCTATCGTATTCCTTATCTGTGAAATCGACTTGATCGTAAACCGTTTGTACTTAATTATGTTACACAAATGGTTTACGATCAAATCGATTTTTACTGAAGGAATATTTAATTTGACGCGCTAAATCTCGAATTTCCTGGTTCGTCATTCTGTCATTGAAACCACAGCCCAATATTAGAGCTGGTTCATTTAGTCTCATTGCACGCCACAGTGTGGCCACAACCTATGGAAATATTGACAATAATTAAGATAATTTTAGCAGGAATATGCCATTAATGTGGGTCTTACTTGAAATTTCTTCCTTTGTTGATTTGTTTATTTGTTATTCTCAAAAATTGTGTATTATGTCCTAGGCCACATCGAATATGATCAGTTTTCGGCTGACCAAGTGTGCCCAGCTGTTTTTTTTGTATCACAGATACTCGCCGCTATCATACGCTTCTGTGAATTTGATAAAATTCCAATTAAATCAAATAGTGGAATAGTTAATGAATTCATTCATACCTCGTCATTCGAAGTGCCCATTGTTGATGAATGCAAATAAACATAATACTTTTGTCGTCGATTGTTTGACATCTCCAACATTTCTTCATAATCAGCTTTGGTTAAGTTTTCTAGTGGTGGCATCTTTTTCTCTTCGACCAGCCTTAGAGCAATCTAGAAATTACACAATATACTTCTCTTGTAAAGAATATACCTTCCACAATAAAGCGACTCTATTCGTTTTGTAGGTAAGAAGATAAACAAAAGACTCTTTTTTTGAAAAGAGAGTGAGATTGATACTGAAGAGGTAACTCATTCTGTATCAGTTTCGCCCTTTTTTGTTTATCTTCTGGCAGTGATGATATCCAATCAACAACCGTTTGATTTTTATACGAACAGCAAATGCGATGACGAAATCAATTGAATTGGTCGCAAAATTTCTTTTAAGACACTTCGGATCATTTTTTATTTGAAATAAAAAATGATCCGAAGCGTCTTAAAAGAATTAATGTTCTATCAATGATGAATGAATAAAAAGGTTAGCCTATGCACGTGTTACACTTTGACATAATGTATTGTTCAATGACAGCTCACGTCGATCACGGGGCAGGATTCATGCACTCATAGCACCTTCAATGTAATACTAAATAACCTACACCCATCTAGGCTTGTAATCAAGTCAATGGTGAGTTCCCTTTATTCAAAACTTGTGACAGACTCTCCCTTATTCTCGTTTACCGAAGAATTCCGCGTGGAAAAACTGGTATGGTGACCATGAGTCGAAACGGTTTTATATTGATGACAGCTATAAGGGAAAATATCAAATATTATACTTGTGAAAAAATATTCTTTTAATTAATTTTACCTGTGTCATTTCTTCGAATTTCCCATTTTGGCTTTTTTTCTACATATTCAATTCGTATTGGGTATTCTTTTCCAGTTCCAGACGTCGCTCAAACAAATAAAACAGGACATTGAAATCGGATAATTTCGTTGGACTACAGCTGACTAAATAAACCCAGCTGTTGTGTTTCATTTCTAATCTGCAAAGTAAAGAAATTAAAAAAAATCAAATTCGGTACATCAATTTGAATGAATAGAAATTAAATTGTTGTCATCATATGGCTAGATGAAATTATAAAAAACACACATTAATGCGTCGCACTTAGATACACATATTTACGGCTTTCATGCTACATACCGCTACATACACACACTGAGTTTGCCGTATGTCATCTATGGAAGATTATTGAGACACTCATACTCTTACTTCACACTGTTTTTGTATAAAACTTAATATTACGACCGTGACCGTGTATTGTAAACAATGTGTTCTTCGATGACAGTTTCCAGTTATTCACAGCGCAGGGTTCGATCATTCAGATGATAAAAACGACTGTTCTAATTCGATTTCTTCTAACAATTTTCGAGAAAATTTTATTTTCTTTGATTTCTTTCTCAATTTTTTACAATTTATTTGTAAAATTGTCGTAATCTTATTCCATTTCAAAAATAAATTTAATTCGGTAATTTTATTTATCAAATGTCTGTAACATTTTTATACTTCATAAAATTTAATTTTTTCACATGAGAATTTTACCCTAATTTCGCTTCAAATTAATTTTAATTGTCGATTTTTGTACAATTTAACCGGAAACTTTTCGAGCCGGTACATATTGTAGCGCCTTTCTCCAGTCCTGGGTTCGTTTCCATTCAAGCATAATTCGTGTCATTTGGTCCAGTGTCAATGTTTTATGTGAATTGAATTTAATATATTTTTCTAATGGCAAACGTGCTGCACGAATTCCCAGTCGCTTCGACTTGGCCAGTGTCAATGGTTGTCGATTTCCTTTGTCAACAATAGCTCCCAAGACATAGCAATCATCGGCATTAAATTGTTCCAGTGCATCTGGTGCATCCGGTGATAAATAAACTAGTTTTTCAACTGGAAACACATCCGTTATATCGTTTGGCGAAATGTTCCACGGTAATTTATCAAATTTGGGCATATTGTTTGACAATTCATACCTTAGCTTTGAATTTGTGTTCATGTTACACAAATTCAGTACAAATGGTTTACGATCTAATCGATTTTCACTGAAGGAATATTTAATTTGTCGCGCTAAATCTCGAATTTCCTGGTCCGTCATTCTGTCATTGAAACCACAGTCCAATATTAGAGCTGGTTCATTTATTCTCATCGCACGCCACAATCTATGGAAATAATGAAAATAATTAGGTTATTTTTATGTCTTCCAACAGTGGATGTATTTTTTGGAAATCGAAAACCACAAACGACAAATTGGTTTTTTGTACCCAGAATCAAATCATTCGTACAGAGAAGTAATACAATGGAAACTAGACGACTCGTCACATAAAATTTGGAACTAGTTGACACTCCGTATAAAATTGTATTTTTCCATCTAATTTCAAACCAAAAATCGTTTTTGTGTATCCTCTTTTGTGCGGTTCTTCTTCGTTTATGCTTTGAAGAAGATCCGTATAAAAATGATACACAAAAACGATATTTTGTATGAAATTAGATGGAAAAATATAATTTTATACGGAGTGTCAGCTAATTCCGAATTTTATACGACAAGCCATCTAGTTTTCATCATATAATTTCTTTGTGTGTTGACAATTTTTTTTTTCAAATAAAATATCGACTTATAATGCCAGATATCCGTTTTTGGTTTTCAATTCCAAAATAACAAGATTATTTTAGCTCCAATATGCCAATGGTAAGGGCCATACTTCAAATTTCTCCATTTAGTCATTGTTTCTCTTCTAATTTTCAAAAATTGTGTATTATGTCCTAGGCCATATCGAATATGATCGGTTTTCGGTGGACCACATGTTCCCAGTTGCTTCTTTTCATCAAAGACACTCGTTGCTATCGTATTCCTTATCTGTGAATGTAAAAAAATGTGACACAATTCAATTTAAATCAAATAGTGGAATAGTTAATGAGTTCATTCATACTTCGTTCTGTAAACTGCCCATTGTTGATTGATACAAATAAAAGTAATAACTTTGGCGTCGATTATATGACATCTTCAACATTTCCTCATAATTGGCTTTCGTTAACTTTTCTAGTGGTGGCATCTTTTTCTCTTCGGCCAGCCTTAGAGCAATCTAGAAATTACACAATTACACAATCTTCTCTTGTTTATACCTTCACCAATAAAGCGACTCTATTCGTTTTGTACTAACCTCATTCTGAATGGATCTAACCCTCTTTTGTTTATCTTCTGGCAGTGATGATATCCAATCGCCAACCGTTTGATTTGTATACGAACATCGCAAATGCGATGACGAAATTAATTGAATTGGTCTCAAAAATTCTTTTAATACGAATCGGATCATTTTTTTTTCAATGAATTAATGTTCTATCAATGATGAATGAATAAAAAGGTTAGCCTATGCACGTGTTACACTTTGACATAATGTATTGTTCAATGACAGCTCACGTCGATTACGGCGCAGGGTTCGATCATTCAAATGCTTATTACATCACATAACGCTTCTGATATTTACTGGATTTTTGTGTTTATTTCATTACTTTTCACAGAAGGAATATTTAATTTGACGCGCCAAATATCGAAGTTCGTGGTTCGACTTTGTTCATGGTGTCTCATTGCACGCCACACCCTATGGAAATAATCACAATAATTAGGATAATTTTAGCAGAAATATGCCATTAATATCTTGAAATTTCTCCACTTGTTCATTGTTTGTTCTGTTATTCTCAAAAATTGTGTATTCTGATGTAAACCATATTCAATGTGATTGGTTTTGGGCTTTTTGTGCGTTCCCAATTGTTGTTTTGTGTCGTCAATTTGTCTTCGTATCATACGCTTTATCTGTAAATGTGTTTTTGATGCATGTAAATAATTGTAATACTTTTGTCGTCGATTGTTTGACATCTCCAACATTTCCTCATAATCGGCTTTGGTTAACATCTGAAGTTGTGGCATCCTTTGCTCTTCTGCCAGTTTCAATGCTATCTAAAAATGACACAATCTCTGTTTATACCTTCCACAGTAAACTGACTCTATTCATATTGTACTTACTTCATTCTGAATGAATCTAACCCTCTTTTGTTTATCTTCTGGCAGAGATGTTATCCAATCGCCAACCGTTTGATTTGTATACGAACTTCGCAAATGCGATGATGAAATTAATTGAATTTTTTCTTCCAAGAACGTTCAACTCAATGATGAATGAAAATGTTTGCTTATGTAAAGTCATGTGTTTTATTTTGACAATATACGGCTATTTGACGTTTAGAATACATGCACTATTGATAAAACATACACATAGGCATGTTCGCGACTTTGTAAGGTTTGTCAAATCACTACAAATCAAAACAAAAGTAAACCGGCATTTTTGTATTGATGTGTTTGGGATACATACACACACACCACGAGTACTGTAGGTAAATGTATGTGAATTTATTTCGAGATATTAGAGATTTACACATTTGAAATGCCCTTTATTCTTATTTTGGACAGTTTTTAACAAAAGAGATTTTTATTAGTTTTAGCGATAATGTTCTGTTATTTTTCTACATTTTTTCGTAAATTTACTCACTTTTTCAATTTATTTAAACATTTTCCAACTTATTATGAAAAGTTCGAATTAAATTTCGATATTGTAATGGGTCTTATGTAAATGTTGGTCTCTTTCAAAGCTCGAAATCTGAAATAATAAGAAAAACAAATCATTTTTTGTGGTTCTATGAACCAATTTTATGCTTTTTATTGAATGTTCAAAGTAAATTAACCCTCCTGCAGACAGTTCATAATAATAACAGATCCAGACAGTATGGGCCTCTCAGGCCCACCGTACAAAATGTATGGAAATAATTTCAAAATGATAAAACCAATATCAATTTTGATTTTTTTTTCTGTTTTTATTCGACGAAAATAAAAAAAACGAGATGAATAAATAGAAACATAAATAAAAGTATTGAATAAATGTAAAAAAATTAATTGGAATCGGAAGAATCAGTTTTGTGTGTGCGTTTTTTTCCACATTGTGTACACAAAACCGTCATGGTTGAATATTCACCACAAACGTTTTTGTTACATTTGCCACAACAAGTTTTTGTTTTTCGACCGAGTGAAGCTGGACATAAATGACATCGACGTCTTTGAGATGATGAGTTTGTCGATAGTTCTTCAGAGACTTCTGGAATGTTCAAATGTTGGCGAACTTGATTCAAAACTACTTGATGTTCCATGTCCATGCCACGAGTCGATCTGCGAGCAATTTGATCGTAAACCAATGATTCAGACAGTTCATGTAGAAATTTTTGTACTTGTACAAAGTTTAACTCTATAAAGTATGTAACATAATTTATGTTACTTTCGTAATTTATATTGCGAACTCAAAAAAAGCCTTCCACTAACAGAGCTAAATGAAATATTCGTTCACCAAAGAAAATAAGAAAACTGAACGGACGTTTTATTGCTACTATTTCATATGTATTATACACGAGTCCGTTGGCTTTGTGGTCGCGACAGCATTAGTATGCGCAGTCATCACACATTGAATTTTTTTTTTTGGACATACGCACCACCTATACGGCTGCGCTACTGTGTCCGATCTTCAATTACGTGCGGCTATTGAATTCGTATAAAACCATTGGAGACAGAAAACAATAAAAAAAATAGAATTTGTTTGCAAAATTTTCTCTAAATACATGGATTTCCATACATTTTGTATGGTGGGCCTGAGAGGCCCATACTGTCTGGTTGAAGTGAGATTTTGGTTTTTGTCGAATAACATTTTTTTATAATTTAATATTTTACCGTTATATATTTTTTTATTTATGTATCGATATCATTAGCTTAACGCGCAAGTTTCAAGAAAATTGATTTAGTAGTTTGGATTTTATTCAATTTTTTATGAGTTGCTGGGCCTCATAGACCCATTCTGTCTGCAGGAGGGTTAACGGAGAATTAAAAAATGGAATTAACAAAAAAGGATTTTACAACTGAAAGTTGGAAATTTATATCATTTTAAAAAAAGCATAAGCAAATTTTTTGGGTTTTTCCAAGCGATAAATTGAATAAAAAGGTATGTCTACAAAAGTTTTCTTTAGAATGTTTTCAAAGTCATGTGATATCCATTTTTGTATTTCTTCATATATTTTAGCATCTTGCTGATTCAAAATTTCTTGTAATCCATCATCAATATCCACGAAAAAGGAATTACATTTACCAATTGGAGCCTTTCCAGAAGCTTCTAGGACAGCATATGCGATCTGCACACCAGATGATTCGTTATGGATATTAAATTTAGTAGAAGTAATAGCTTCTACACTAACATTTAAATCAGCAGCAAGCTGTTCTTCGCATTCGCCTCCCATATCTTTAAATTTCGAATCAAATGTATCAAGAGCTTGCCGTATCTAGCAAAAGCAGAATTTGCGGCCATTGCACCACTTGGCTCATTTTCCCTAAATAATGATGTAAAATGTAAAGGCTGCTTTGCTGCATTGTATACATTTTGAACAAATGTAATACAATTATTCTTTCCAAAAATATAATCACTATTATCTGTTGTTGCAAATTCTAATGCTCTTTCATACCCCTCTTCATCAATATTAATTGTTTTTGTGATGACATATTTTTTATTATCTCTTTTCTCCACTTCTCGAAGATGTAAATAATGTTTTTCTTCTTCTTTACTATGTATAATTTCAGGTACAATTATACCACCTTTCGCAGGGTACTTTCCAAAGAATTGTCTTTTGCCATTTTTTTCTAGACTGAGAAAAAAATGACCAACATTTGAATTTGATCATGAACCAAATTTTTTAGTGGTGCATCCACCTTCATAATATGCACCAACACTGCGATAATGTATTGACATTGACACTTGCAATACTGCTCATTGTATCTATACAAAAACAGAAAAACAAATTTCTAACAAGAAACAAATGATCGAAAAAACCAATTTTTGCATCTACGTACCAAAAATATTTAGATGTATTATACACGTGGACTGAGCTATCACTGGTGGATGAAAAAATGACTCAGCTATTCGAGTATTTGATCGATGACCTTGATCTTGCTACTTGAACAGAATGAAAAAAAATTAATCGATCAACAATTTCAGCGATAAAATCACATTTTAAATAGAAAAAAAGAAGCACTTTGCGCTTTAGTTGAAAGCCATTATCAGAGTAACTTTTATTCACGATATATAAATTCTGCACTTAATTGTACGCAATTTTCTTGTTTATTAATTTTACGAAAATTTACTTGTATTTCCAATTTATTATTAAAAAATAAAATGTCTTACATCCGTAAGATGAACTTTTCCGCACTGTGATCCACAACATGCATTTATTATTACGTAATTACGTATGTTTTACCGTAAATATGAATTCATGAGAAAACTGAATCTGATATAAGTTTTGCAATACAAATAATGTTTGATAGACATTTCAATGCCTGTATGATATCGTAATAAGCTGAAACTTTGCACAGGTTATTTTTATCACACAAAAATGCCATTCCAAAAGTTTGAAGACATTTCAATGCATATTAGGGGTACCTTCCGAACAAAATTTTGGATTTTTCGCTCAAAAACGTAATTTTGTATGGGAAGTATCCTTAATATGCACTGAAATTTCTTCAAACTTTCAGAATGTTAACTTTTTGTAAAAAAAATAACCTCTGCAAATTTTCACATGATTACGATATCATATAGGCATGGCTGCGATACAAAAATTCCCATTTTTATTGGTTTTTGTATGAAAAGTGCTTCAAAAATTATTTTTATCGTGAAACTTATGTCACATTCAGTTTTCTCGTGAATTCTTCGGAAAAGTCAGCTTGCGTACGTAAGCCTCTTTATTTTTCATATAAATTCCAAAAATTATTTCACGTTTTTCTCGATGAATTTGAATTTTCCGAATAGGAGCGAAAAAAATACGTCTACACCGGGAGAATATCATAGAAATATGGCGTCAATTTTATTGTCATAGTGAATACAAGTACAACGTTAGAAATAAATACAATAGCCGATTGCGCCGATCGGATTGCACTCATACCAATACGATACACAGATACGAAGTGTGTATGCAGTATGCACCCTGAATGACGTGCTATGTAAGTTTTGAGATAAATTCAAATGTTTGATGAAATATTTGATGAAAGCAACAAATACATTTAGAATACTTTACAAATACTCAACACTTCTCAAGTTAAGTTCATTTTGATTTCGAGCGATTTCAGTGCTTATTGATGGGTAATGAACGTTATTGTGCACTAAGTCGTATACAAACAAAATTGAGGCATTTGGGTGGTTCCTTTGAAGTTAAACTCAATTGATTATATTAAAACTTATTGCTGTTATTGCTATTGGTTCACCGAAAACAAGACACGACCTTGCTTTTACAATTTATTTGCTATTTTATAGATACGATCATTTATAAGGAAAACTATTTGCATTATTTATGTATTGATAAGCCATAACTCTTACTTCTTCATATTTGTGATGCCCACCAGAAGCAGTGAAGCACTTTTTGTATGGAAATATTTGTTGAAAATTCAACAATACGCCACCTATTAAAGACAATAAAGATTTTCGTTACTTCTGCTGTATTGACACAGCTCTAGCGAACTATATAGCTTTATTGTAAACGTATTAGTACTGAGCACATTACCCCGATTCTATGTATGCGTGTGTGTTGTAAATTTTGCACAAGCAGCTACGATGACACAGCTCTAGTGAACTAGATGGCTATCGCTGTATTACAAACTAATCTTAGTATTAGTAACACACTGAATTCGATTCTCTTTATGCGTATGTGTTATAAATTTTGCACAAGCAGCTTCGGTTGACAACTGAGTGCAGAATTTGCAATACAAACGGACACACAATATCACATTCAGTGTGTTCTTTAGTAACAAAAATCTTTATGTCTTTTAATAGATGTCGTATTCGTTGAATCTTCAACAAAATAAAATGTCTTACATACGTAAGATGAACTTTTCCGCACTGTGATCCACAACATGCATTTATTACAAATCCTTTACTCAAAGAATTTACGAGAAAACTGAATATGACATTAGTTTTACGATAAAAATGGGAATATTTGTATCGGAGCCAGGCCTATATGATATCGTAATCATGTGAATGATATCTTAAGTTAACATTCTGAAAGTTTGAAGAAATTTCAATGCATATTAGGGATACTTCCCATACAAAATTTCGTTTTTGAGCGAAAAATCCAAAATTTTGTTTGGGAGGTACCCCTAATATGCGTTGAAATGTCTTCAAACTCTCGAAATGGTATTTTTTTGTGATAAAAATAACCTGTGCAAAGTTTCAGCTCATTACGATATCATACAGACATGGATTTCATACATAAATTCAATTTTTTTGAAATTTTTGTATGAAAAGTGTGTCGAAAGTTATTTTTATCGCAAAACTAACGTCATATTCGGTTTTCTCGTACCCAAAAACCCCCCAATACATATTTTTGAGTGTTTAGGAATAGATTAAATATCACTTTTGGAAGAAAAATTGAATTTTTTCCATGGATGACCATGGGCATCACACCAGACATGACACGGCACTCTATCAACCAAAGTCGCTCAAAATCTAATGGTTTCTATTCCTCGGCACCCCCAATCATCCTGTGAAGTCAGATTTTGAATTACTTTTCTTGTTTGAACAAATTTTTGCGTACAGCGTTTAGCGTACAGCGTACAGCGTACAGGGTACCACGCACATACATTCGGACATCGAAAAAACGCTAGATTCGTGTTCCCTGGCTCCTAAAACACCCAGAAAACATGTTTTTTGAGGGTGTTCATTTTTCGACCGATTCCAATACTTTACCTTACACACTAGGTGTGTGCGGAAAAGTAAAATCTTCCACCGACCAGAAGCGTTTTCATTGGTAAAATATAGGTATCGGTGGAGTCGGAAGATATTATTTTGGCAAAGCTTTTGTCTGAATTGGAAATTACGAAAAAGTTTCCCGCAATACGTACCATTTTCAAAATAAATCAATATCAAAATTGGACCAGTTCATTACAACAGTGGTAAGCAACGGGTCTTCTTTCTTTTTCCCATTTGCGACTTTAAATACATACCTTATTTCGTTTAATGCAATTAAAGTACATATTTTTAAAACGTTTAAAATGTCATTTTTTCCAGTTTATGTACATGTAAGATCTACAGTCTTACCTTATCTGATCTTGGTCTTCTCTGAAAGACGACGTTCGGATCGAATAATTGTTTTAAGAAAAATGTACTATTTTTGAATCTTTCTTTAAAGCAATTACATGTTTTTATTGAGTTTGAACCGATTTTCTTAAGAGATAACATCTTTTCACGTATATTTTGATATAAGTAGTGTAAATTGTAATTGTTAACATTATAATAGAATTAACTTCCGCCGTTTATTAGCCGCTTACGAAAGCATTTTCATATTTAAGAAATTTGTACAATTTATTTAGCTTTCCTTGTGGAAAAAATGACTGACTGACTATAAATTAAGTCAATTTTGATCACTTTTATTCGGTTAAAATTACCAATAGATGATTGAAATCGAATATAGTTGACTATGTTTCAGAGTTAACTAAAAGTGATTAGTACAATATAAGTGCAATTTCATGTACTTATAGTTAACCGTAGTTAACTATGATCACACTCGACATTTCTAAACTCAAGTTACATGAAGACGCATAAAGTCACTTATAGTTAACTTTAGTTGGCTGAAATATCAGCCATTTTTGTCCCAAATTAGTCAATTTATAGTCGGCTATGAAGTCGAAATATTTCCACAAGGGTTTACATAGATGGAAAGACGAGAAAGAAATAAACAAGTTTATGCTTACTGTACGAAGAAAATTTAATGAAAAAACAATAAGTTGCTAAAGAGCATAATATCCTATTATGTATATTTAATGCAGCTCGCCGAAATTCAAATGGAGATATAAAAACTGGAAAGTTGATTGTACAGCAAGCAATTATTGATTTAATGAATAGAATTTGTCAGAATTTGTCAACCGAGTGCTTCTGAAAATTGCCTAAGTTAAATTTAATCGACTTAAACTATTTATTATTTTGTGATTTTTCAAAATGAATTTGCGTGGATGTTGTAGTTTTGTTGCTAATCATAAAGAATCTACGAATGTGATGCTTCTTTGGACCAAACTGCAGTTGCATGTTGATGTTCAATTGTTTCCTCATTATTAAATTTATATATTGATTTATTTTGTTTCACTTAAAGTCCCGCCTGTACTTTTTTTGTGGCAACGATGCACAAATATATTGATATTTGACTTACTGAAGGCGATAATTTCGCTGGCGATCGATCCATGTCGGAGTCGTTTTCATTCAATAACGATGAAAGACAGTGTGACCTGTTGAGATGGAGAAACAAATATAAATAAAATGCTTTTGATCCAAAACATTGAAAAATGTACATTTTTCACTATTTGTGCCGGAGCAATTATGCAGCCGGAA
>NW_022199160.1:0-5637 GCF_009176525.2 Contarinia nasturtii
CGTATTCATACCGGTGAAAAACCTTATCGATGTGATATTTGCCCCAAAGGATTCGCAACCATGCAGCATTTGAATAGACATAAAGTAACTCACATCCAACAAGTTCCGTTTCATTGCCGAGGCTGTTTCAGTGGATTTTCACAGGAGACCGAAAGAGATGGTCACGAAAAATTGTGCAAAAGACGTCGATATGAATGTCATATCTGCAAGAAGTTTGGCACTATGATTAAAACTAAGTTGAAAGAGCATTTGCGAAAGCACAACGGTGAAAAACCCTTCCGGTGCGAAGTTTGTATGAAAAGATTTAAACGTAAACAAGGTCTGAAAGGACATTTGACCAATATTCACGCCCCCACCAACTTTTAGAGCATTTTAAAGATGATCTGCCCAAAATTTCTACTTGAAAACTTCTTAAATAATAAACTAGCTGCTACTTATATACACAAGCGTTCAAAATAAGTTTAATCAACACCAATACACAGATTCACACAAAAAAATAAAATAAAAATGTAACAAATGCCATGTCAACATTGAATTTATGATTTTTATTAAGATTTATTGGAGAATATCTTATAAACATGGTTAATTTTGGATATCAATAAAATGGTGAAATCAAGAAATCTCTTGTTTTTATTCTGTCGCAAAAATGTACTTGAAAACATGTCCTATCTACTAAAAAAAAAAGTTTCAGTAAGATCCTCTTTGAAATAACATCATAAACGTAGTAAAAAGCATTATTTATTTAAAAACTGAGCATGAAACTAAGCAACACACCAACTTATCAAGCGCATCACCTCAGAAGCGCGTTGTATACTTGACAGGAATCGCTACTGGACTCATTTTAGTACACAACTCACATTAATTGAAACGAACACAAATAACCTACCACGATACATAGCTAAGAATGGCTCTCAGCAAGCACGCCTCTCTGTTATTGGTATCGCGGAAGTCCTGACACTAGTCGGTGCCCGCAGTGAAAGAAAGTAAGAGCGACACTTACAAGAAAAGTGCCCGTACCTCCGCAGCACCTATATCATAAGCTATATGACACGAATTCATACTCTGTTGAAAACAAGAGAAATAACTTTGTTCAATTCTTATTCCCGCCTTGCTATCAATTGACATTAATAACAAAAAAAAAAAAACAGTCAATATACTGTCGACGCAACTAATAAATTCTACCTGAGTTTATACCAATGAATTGGCGCTGATATTTTAAATTAAATTTTCTGTGAAAATTCTTTTAAGCGAAGAACTGAATTCGCCGCAAAGTGTTGAAAACAATTTTGACATCTTTTGTCAGTTTCTACAGCCATTACCATTCGATTCCATTTGTGCAAAGCACACTTAACACGTGTAATAAGTATTTCACTCATTTGATCTTAATATAGGCTTCCAACAAGTCATAAGCATATAAATCGAGAAAGTTGCACTTTGTTGTCAAATTAAAAGCAAATTAACTTACCTGCCAAAAAGTGTTCATCCTAAAAACAGGTCCATGAAATTGTGTCATATCAGCACAAGGTAAGATTTTCTTTGATAATGAAAAATGCGTTGCGTTGGTAATGATCGGTACGGTCTCTTTGTTTTCTTAGATGAATGCATCAACAATGAACTGGCAAAACGAGATGAGCAAAATGCTTGCTGCGTTTGATCGTCAGGCGATGATGGGCTTGGCCAAAATTGGAATGGCATTCGAAAGCAGTGGTTTATCATTCGATGATGATTTCAAGAAATATTTCTTACAGACTTCATTTGATCAGTGAGTGAACAAGATTTTCTGATTACATGAATTTGAACAATGTGAAGATTTTTTGAACAATGTGAATTTTGTACAGGATCAAGCTTACGTATAATCAATTCGAAATGGATTCAATGTTCAACAATCAATTCAACTTTGTTGCCGATGGTGCTCAGATGAGGAATCTATTTCCCACGAACAATACGATGGAAATCAATGAGCAACTTGAAATCATCGACTCAAGCGTTGCAGAGGATCGGGCTACAGATCAAATTAAAACCGAATCACCGGTGACCGGCAGTGATATTCAGGGAGCATCTGAATTAAATGATGGTCTCCCGTTCGATGATAGAAGTAACAGTGAAATGCCACTCCCGAACTTCGACTACCAGAAACATGTCTCGCAAGAGAAAACATTCACCGGCATCAAGGTCTTTGATACGGATAATGAAGAACCAGCAAAGGAAAATGATAAGACAGGAAAATCAATGGGACGTCCAAGAGAGAAGGAGGAATTGGTGATGAAGAAGCGCTTCAAGTGCGAACTTTGTGAATATTCCAACAATCATAAGGGGACCTTTGATCGACACATACGTATTCACACCGGCGAGAAGCCATATCGATGTGATATTTGCCACAAAGATTTCGCAAGAATGGAACACTTGAAGAAACACAAAGTTTCTCACATTAATGAATTTCCATTCCATTGCCGTGGCTGCTTCCAAGGATTTTCCCAGAAGACCGAAAAAGATGACCACGAAAAAATGTGTAAGAAACGTAGATATGAATGCCATATCTGCAAAAAGTTTGTCACTAAGAGCAAAAGTGATTTGAAAACGCATATGCGAAAGCACAACGGTGAAAAACCATTCCGATGCGAGATTTGCATGATACGTTTTACGCAGAAAAGTTGTCTAAATAGACATTTGTACACCTTCCACAGCAGAATCAACAATTAAATGTTCCCAAACTTCTTTGAAGACTTCAAAACCTCAAATTTTCATATAAAAAAGCTGTTAAATTTAACGAATATCATGTCAATATTGTTATTGTGATTTTTATTGACGTTTTCTAAAATAGTAAACCTCATTTAAACATGAACCATTTTGAATACTAATAAAATTCCGACATTTATAATTCTTGTTTATTCTCTCAGTTAACTTTAACTAATCTATACACACAAATGACAACTAACCTCAATATGAACAAAAATTGATATAAAACTCAATTTATCCGAAGTCTCAACCGTTTTGGGATAAATTTTAGTATGCAATTTTTCTGCTCATATGCCAAAGTGATATATGTTAAGCACTTAAATATTTGAGCGGAAAAAATCTGAACTAAAATTTATTCCAAAAACGGTTGAGACTTCGGATAAATTGAGTTTTATGTCAATTTTTGTTCATATTGTGGTTAGTTGTGATTTGTGTGTACTGTTCGGCTCAAAGTTAAATCTACTTATACGGAAGTTTCGGTTGAGAAACAATTTGAAAGTACGATATAGACCTTTTGATTTTTCGGCGAAAGTCCTTATTTTTGAAGCGATGAACTGGATTCGCTGCAAAGCGATTTGATTGGGACAAAATCCATGTTGACAGCTTATGTCAATTTTCATTGGCACTATTTCATTTGCGCAAAGCAGTCTTGGCATGAACACGTGTTTTCACCAATTTGATCTTGATTAATAGTAATTAATTTCAGTAAACCACGTTTCCAATAAATCTCAAGCATATAAATCAAGAAAGTTGCATTTCATTGTTAAATTGAAAGCAAATTTACTTTTCCACCAAGAAGTTTTGATCGTGAAAGAAGATCTATACCATAATTTCATATTATTTATCAGAGGTTAAGGTAAGATCAAAGTTGGTAGTGGAAAAAACCCAAACTTTTTAAGCTTCCTGCCTCTTATTCAAAGCTGCCCATTTTCTTTGATGATATAGAAACTGTAAATTTGTGTGTTTTCCATTGTAGTTGAAGAGGCCAGTGTTTTTTTTTAGATACGGCTTTTCTTCAAGAGGCTACACTTTAGAAGTTATCATACGTGTGTGCTTTCTTCACAAGTGCGATTTTATGCTATGTTTTCATTCGTTTTTGTAGCTTAAAATCATCCAATTCAATCACATCTTCTTCCCATTGCAGATGTATGCAACCACGACAATGAATTGGAAAAATGATATGAATCAAATGCTCGGTGAGTTCGATCGCGAAGCCATCCACACGTTGAGCAAGATAAAATTGGCTTTCAAGCGCGAAGGTTTGTCATTTGATCCAGATTTTAAGCATTACTTTTTGAAGACGTCAAAGGAACGGTACGCATAGTTTTATTTTTGTAATTGATTTTTTTTTGCAATTAAGTTCCTTTATGAACGAACTTATTTATCCTTCAATAGATTGGACGCAACATATCATAAATTTGAAATTGACTTACGGCTTGAAGAAAAGGTGCTCAATTCCACAGAAGTCCAAACTAAAAACTCGGCCTGGGACCGAATAGACAGCAAAGACTCGATTCCAAAAATTGATTTAATCGAAATCAATGATTCAAGCGATGAAGAAGGTGCCAGAGGAAGTACCACAAACAATTCAACCCAATTGGTCTGGAAGCAGAAGAAAACGCCTTTGGTTGGAAGTAATGCTTTTGCATCTGTTCATCTCAAGCACCATGCAACCATGGGAAATAGCACGCTGACAAAATGGACGAGTGTTCGCAATGAATCTCGCATAGGTTCAACAACAATCCAAAGACGACGATTCGATAAGGAAATAAGTTCATTCGCCGAAGGTCATCAGAATGAATCAACTGCTTTTGATAATTTTTTCAAAACTGTGGCACTAAATCACCAGCAGAATAATCAACACCGAACAATAAACAGTTCCGGAAGCAACACTCGATCAATGTTGGGTGAAAGACGAGTATCCAAAAATCCTATGCCAAGGACTTTGGCTGAAACAAATCAAATCGCCAATTTTGGAAATAACCCAATTTTTGATCGGTAAGATTAAATTCAATATTTGTGTGAGTGTTTCCACATAAATTCAATTCTAATTATTCTCTTCTTTCTTCAGGCGTATTAAGACCGAGAGCACAATTTCAATTGACTCATCAACAGGAAATGTATGTGATAATCCACTCATAATTAATAAATCCAACCTCACTGTTGACGACAATTTAGTGGTTGAGTCAAGTGAAATTGCTTCCGACGAACGGCGAAATGAACCAAGAAATGAAGGAGCAAAGGTATTGAAGAATAAAACGCGGCCATCAATTTCATCAAACCAGGTGGAAATTAAGAAGCGATTCAAGTGCAACGTTTGTAAATATTCCAGCAATTTCAAGGGTGACCTCAAGAGGCACACGCGTACTCACACCGGCGAGAAGCCGTATCGATGTGATATTTGCCACAAAGGTTTCATCCAGTCAATTTGCATGAAAAGGCATAAAGTGACTCACACCAACGAAATTCCGTTCCATTGCCGAGGTTGTTTCAGTGGATTTTCCCAGAGAACCGAAAGAGACTCCCATGTAAAAGTATGCAAAAATCGTCGATATGAATGCCATATCTGCAAGAAATTTGTCACTGTTGATATAACTCAGTTTAAATTGCATATACGAAAGCACAACGGTGAAAAACCGTTCCGATGCGAGATTTGTATGATGCGTTTTACGCAAAAAGCTAGTCTGAAAACACATTTGGACAACATCCACACCAGAATCAATAATTGAACAATTATATCTACCTCTTAAATATTCCCAACATTCACATCTGGCATTAATTTGCTTTCTTTTCAAAACATGAAATTGAAACGTTCATTTTAATTGAAATTTAAACCGACCAAAACTTTCCTGAAATTTATTTATTTATTCACCGTCTGATCACAGACTGATTTTATCACAA
>NW_022199161.1:0-21515 GCF_009176525.2 Contarinia nasturtii
AAAAAAATGGATCCAATCCGTGATTCCTATGCACTGGGAATTAAAAAAAATATCCGGCCTATACGATGCTCAATCAAAAACAAATTCGCACACACACGAAGAACATATTCAGACTGTTTTTTTCTTCTTCTTTGCTGTGATCGGTAATAATAATAATAATCTTTATTCACCGCCAAAAACTGGCTGAATCATAGTTTTGAGTTTGTACATATCTTTATACATGTATTGGTGGAGAAAAGGTTTGTATCAATGATGCAATATACATCTGATCACCATTAAAAACCACATCTTTTCAATAATGAGTTATAATATAAAATAATTTACGGATTTGAATAAGTGAAAAATAGATCAATAAAATAGATAAATAGCTAATAGTAAAAAATTTCAAATTGCACTCGGATACAATTAGTCAAAGCGGTAGATATAAATAAATAGAATAAATATCAGAATGAATCACATTAGATCGTTCAAAAAAACAGTATTATGGTTAGACACCAATGACAAGTTGGAAAAGTGTTCATCACTTAAAGCTAAAAGTCGATTTTTGAATGTTGATCTGTTCGTTTGCGTAGAAAAAAGTTCGTGGACTAAATTTGACATTTTGCACATTTGATTAAGTGGCACAGTTGGATTGATTCTTAATAATTTGTCGTTGATTTTGAAATATTCGATATTTCTCAGGATGCGTTCATTTTGATTTAGAGCAATCTCCATTTTAAGCGATGGGCAATGAATCTTATTATGCAGTAGATCGAATATGAATAAAATTGAGGCATTTATACAGCGTCTTTGAAGTGACTGCATATTGAGCTTGTCTAGACGAGTGCTGTACGATGAAATTTTAAAGTTGTTTGAAATTTTTGGATATTCTTTGAGTGCGAACATTGTGAATTGACGCAGGCATGACTCAATTTTGTTTTTGTGTATGCCATGATACGGTAGCCATACCAAACTGGCATATTCCAAAATTGACTGTACAAGTGCACAGTAAAGAGATTTCAGAGTATGGACATCAGGAATATCGTAGCAGAATCGCTTCACAAATCCGAGTGCTGATGTCGCTTTGGCCACAATAGAATCGATGTGCTTGATGAAGTTGAGTTTGTTGTCGAAGATGACTCCAAAATCTCTTTGCTCACTCACTCTTTTAAAATTATGATTGCCGTAAGAGTACGAATTCATTATTTTGTCTCTCTTTTTCGATATGGACATGATCGAGCATTTGTCCAGGTTCAAATGCAGTTTGTTGTTGTCACACCACATCCTTAACTTGTCGATTGCTGATTGAAGTTTGGATGTATCGTTGATATTGGCGATTGATGTAAAAAGGAGAAATAACGAACGATGAACAGAAACATCGACGAAACAAAACGAAAATTGACGGTACTCGCCTAATAACGAAAAATTAGGTGAACAAGAAAAATGGAAAAAGATTTGTATAATAATTTTAAAAATAATATATTGGGGGTGCAACTTAAAAACCGGAATTTGACGCTAGATGTCATTTGAAAGTGCCATTAAACAGCTGTCAAAACAATAAAAACAAATATTTTATCTTGTGTGCAACATTTTTTTTATCAACAATGGAAAATTTTGCGAACTGGAGAAAAAAACAGCATTTGCGGGAAGTTTTACTCGGCTATTTTTTCGCAAGGAAAACTGCTGCTGACAGTCATCGTTTGCTTGAGGAAACTTATGGTAAACATGTTCTATCAAAAACCCAATGTTACGATTGGTTTAAACGCTTCAAAAGTAATGATTTTGATATCAGTGACAAAGAACGACCAGGACAACCAAAAAAATTTGAAGACGAAGAATTGAAGACATTGCTCGATGAGGATCCATGTCAAACGCAAGAGGAGCTTGCACAATCATTGGGAGTGACTCATCAAGCCATTTCAAAACGTTTGAAAGCATTGGGGTTCATTCAAAGACAAGGAAATTGGGTGCCACATGAATTGAAACCAAGAGACGTTGAAAGGCGATTTTTCACGTGCGAACAGTTGCTTCAAAGACAGAGAAGGAAGGGTTTTTTGCATCGAATTGTCACTCGTGATGAAAATTGGATCCATTACGATAACCCCAAGCGAAAACCAGCATATGTAAAGCGCGGCCAACCAACACAATCGACGTCAAAGCAAGACATTCATGGTTTCAAGGCAATGCTCTGTATTTGGTGGGATATGAAAGGTGGTATCTATTATGAGTTGCTGAAACCGGGTGAAACCATTACGGGCGAACGATATCGACTACAACTGATACGTTTGAGCCAAGCATTGTGAGAAAAACGGCCTGAATACGAGCAAAGACACGATAAAGTGATTTTGCTGCATGACAATGCTCGGCCACATATTGCACAGCGTGTCAAAAACTATTTGGAAGCAAATCGATGGGATGTCTTACCCCACCCGCCGTATAGCCCAGACATTGCTCCTTCCGATTGCCACCTATTTCGATCGATGACGCATGGCTGGGCTGGGCAGCATTTTCGTTCTTCCGAAGAAGTCAAAAATTGGGTCGATGAATGGATAGCCTCAAAAGATGAGACGTTCTTTCGACGCGGAATCCGTATGCTACCAGAAAGATGGGAAAAAGTAGTGGCTAACGATGGACAGTACTTTGAATAAAATATATTTTACATGTTCCTTTAAATAAACCTTCATTTTTCATTTAAAAATTCCGGTTTTTAAGTTGCACCCCCAATACTAATGTATTACTAATTACAATTTGAACCAAATGTCGGATATTTAAACCAAAACTAAATAACATTTTTGTTCATTTTATTATTCTTGTTTAATTACAATTTTTTCATCAATAGTCTTTATAAACGAGACACTAAGCAAACTTACTCAAACATAAAAAGAAAATGATGAGAAAAGGAAAAAATAAGAAATTTAATTGTTACATCGGTAAAAAAAATAATTGTATGAAATTATCTGACTAAAAGGCATTTTTTTGAGATTTTTTCGTTTGTTCTTTTTTTCTCACAAATTACAAATCAATCTTCGTCTATCTATTTTCGATTTTTGATGTTTCTATCAGTTTCACGGCAATATTCCCGTGGGAAAAGGCCATGGTTGAGAATACAGACACATTCGTGAACACTTTCGGTTTTAGTGATTTGTTGAGCGATATGTTGTGCGGCGATTTTCACAAATGATTTTTGGTTCGGTGCATCGAGTGCATTGTAGTTGGTCAAACTGAATGCGTATCCATGATTTTCGCTAACCATATCAATTCCCAAATCTAGACCGTATTGCAAATGTTGACGATCCGCACTGTGTTTTTTCTGGCCTGGCAAATACAAAACTTGTTTGTCACTGAAACCAACTATATTGTTGACCTCTTTGTTGTTATCGAATTTCAATTCGGGTGTTGGCGCAAGCAAATGAAGATTGATACCCATTCCTTTGGCAATTTCATTGACAGCCTTTGCGCCGAGCAATTTAATCTGGTAAATGAACATATAATATGATGATTAGTAAACAACATTATGCATGATGTTTATGAATAATTTAAAAGTTCAAAGTTTTTTCAATTATTTATAAATAGTCGTAGATCACCAAATTTTATACAATAATTGGAAACTTACCGGATTCGATGAGTGTTGTAGAACGTCTGACCGAATGGCAACAATTGATCGATGGGCATTTGAACGGAATGGATAGTTAAGAGCCTCGCGGAATGCACGACCATCGGCCAATAGACTGAGTTCTTCTTGAATTTTAATGCTTGTATCGTATAATGTTTGTAAGATTGGATCCATGTATTTACAGTTGAGCGATACAATTTTTTCTTCTTTAGGCATGTATTCCAAGTTCTTAGGCAAGTGGAAATTTGAAACGTCCAATTTTCCATCGGTTGTATAATGGCTGAGATATTTCTCACCCTTTTTGTATCCAATCACACTGATATGTGCGTCGTATTCTTTTTTCAATTGTTTTCGCAATTCGGTGACGAAATGTTGCACCAAATCGGTAAGCGATTTTGATTCAATTGCCGTATCGACTACAAAGACAATATCAGCTTTTTTACCACTATCTACTGTGTATCGTTCTCCGATTTCATACGAATTTACATTTTTGTTATCGTCAATGACCTCACATTTTTGGCAAATACTTGGCATGCTGACTGGAACATTTTGCAAGCGTGCGTATGAAGCATAGCCGAAACCAACGTTACAGGCAACTTGTTGTTTGTTGGCTGCACTCTTTACAGCATGTTCACAAGCCTCGAAATATTGTTTTGAGTCAAGAATGTAACTTGCGTAGCGCAATGATGATGAACCGAAAACTTTTTCACATTCTGGACTTTTGGCGTCATCGGAATGCTTGTGTTGTTCATCAATGCTTACGTCGGGGCATGAGTTTACCAATTTATACGCATTGACAAATTGTGAAGAACTATCTGAGATCTTTCCATTCGGTAACGATTTGGCATCGTATTGTTCGTAGCCACCGTTGCCCAATAGACCGCGCAATTTGCTAAAGTAAAAACCGTTGACAGTAATGTGACAAACCTTCAAATCCAATGCGCACAAAATTTGAACACCATATGTTGAATACAAGCTTGCACTGTAATATGTTCGCCATGCGTACAATGATTTTTCAAGAACTGGGAATTCGTTTGCTTTATCATTAACCGATAATTTTCCATTGGCAGCCAATTCAATTGATTCGCCGCTCTTGTCAACCAAGCTGATCGATTGCAATTTTTTGTCAACAATTTTAGCAAGAACAGTAAAGTTACCATCAACAATATCCTTAGCAAGTACGTAGTTACATGCAGCGCCTGGCAATGTTAATTGATCACCGCTGAATGTGAACAGGTGTTCACCTTCGACAACATGACCTTCGATCGGGAATGGTGGCACCAAATACAATGGATTGAAAGCGTATGGACGGTAAGTGAGCAACACATCTTTAAGCGATGGCAATGGTTCATGCATTGCATAATTCAAAATGCTGAGTTTCATGGTGGTGAGTTTTGGGAAGTAGTGTATATTCTGTAATTGACACATTTAATGGCATCATTTTTACGATTTGTATTTAAATATGAAAGATGAAATCATTTGCTTACCTTCTGGAACCACACAAATGGTAATCCATAGTAATCGTCGGCTGAATCAACACCCAATGATTGTAATCGCTCTTGAGTCCACTCAAGCCATTTTTTCAATGTGGCCAATGGTTTTTCAGCCAATTTCTTAAGTTCTTCAGCATCGCTAACTGGTATTCTTTGCACGAGCTATTTTAAAATGAAATCGATATACCCTTAAATATTTGTTTTTGAATGGAGAATGTCCAATCGTCATCTGCATCAACAACTTACTTCATTGTATTTCTCCTTGATGACTTCAAGTCCAGGCAACGATTTAAGATGATCGAAAATCAATTTGTAAATGTCTTCAAGTTCACGTTGAATAATTGACCATTGTTCACCAAGTACTTTGCCGGCTCCTTTTGACCATTCGCTGGCCGATTTTCCGATTTTTTTGAAATCATATTCGAATTTTTTGAGCGATTCAACCAAACGTTCGAACAAATGTGCGAGCGAGCTGAACAATTCATCGAATACACTTGATAGTGTTTGTTCAATGTGATTGTATGATTCTTTAAGCGATGGCAATATACGTTCATTGAATCCTTCATACAATTGCTTAAAGAATTCGTTGATTGTTTTTGAGACCTGTTTGAAGTTTTCGATCGAAGCACGCAACAATTCGCTAACAGGTTTGTTTATAGCTTCGTACGTGTGTTTGCTGAAAATTATATCAATAATTAATTTTGGTTGGCATTTGCAAATACACTTCGCATAACTATTATTTCATAAACACTTACAATAGATCAACCAATTCTTTGATCGATTTGTCGGCCAACAGGTCATCGCTGAAATTTTCGAATTCTTCTTTGTAGTCGGCGTTTAATTTCGAGAAATCGGGCAAATTTTCTTTGACACTGTTCACTTGTGTGGTCAATAAGTTTTTGGCTTGGTTAATACGTGATTCGAATTCATTACGAGCTTGTTTTGCATCTTCGGCAAGCTTGGTTCTGGCGCTTTTCTGTAAGTCACAAAAAAATTAAAAAAATTTCCTTCAAAAACTTTGCTTCATTCACTTACCAAGAATTCTTTGAATTCTTTGTCATTCACATCATAGTTGGTTGACAAAAGATTAGCTTGATCCAATGCGACATTGAAGTTCAATAGTGTTTTTTGATTTCCAATTGCCTTGAAGCTCAATGCTTTGGCAGCAGCAACATCGGCTTGAATTGAGAAGAAGTTTCCTTGTTTGATATTTGCATTGAAAGCATTCAATGAGGCGGTGGCATGCGAATGAATTGGTTCGGTTCCCAATAGTTTATAAGTTGATTGAATCGATGCTGTCTTTTTGGCAACATCCACTTCACCGCTACCTTTCACCAATTCTTCGTCGAATAAAACAATGCTGAAATCAACCTTCTTTGGATCGCCGACCAAGTAAACGCCGAACCGTTCTTTTGCTGTTGGGCCACGGAATTCATATGTGTAGGAGACTGCACGACGAGCAAAGCTAACACCAGCATTATCGCGGAATACATAGTTCAAGCCAAGTCCTTGACTCTTCAATGACAATTCCGATGTAAGATTGAATCCTTTTGATGACGAATCGCTATTGGCATACTTGGCAGCAACAACAATAGCTTGATTTGTGTTTTTAAATACGTCAAATGTAAGGCTACCGCTAATCAAACGTTTATCAGCATTAAATTCGGATTCACCGCTAATTTTCAATTCTTTGACCGATGGATGACTGGCGACTAAAGCACCGGTTGCAATGAATGCCATTTTGCCGGGACGTTTAAGTTCACCCTTGAAACCGATTGTACTATGTTTGCCTGGATTGTTTTTCTTATCCAAGTAGCTGGTGATAGTTGCTTGATAGACACCGATAACATCTTTTGGATAAGCAAATGTTGCTTCAACGGCAGCCGTTCGCTTTGGAATGCTAAGCACAATACCGGCCGTTGTTGGTTTAACGAATGCATTGAATTGATATTTATTTTGATCGGCCGATTGGATTTGTGTATCAAATGTATGTTCAATGAAGTATCCATCACGTTTGGTATCTGCCTTCAAGTTGAATTCATGAGGAAAACCAAGTGAACGCAAATTAAATGTAACCAATAAATTGTGAGTGAAATGTTTCCAATCAACATCGCTTAAAATCGATGTAACCTTTAAGTGAACGCATGGTTTGTCCGATTCACAAATCGTTTGTTGCAAATGGAATTCCCGGTTGGTTGCTTTCAATTCGGCTTGAACATTCTTTGGACCAATTTGACCGTTGAACACCAGCTAGATTGAAGAGATCCATCGATTACAATCAACAATTATTAATAAGAACAAAAAAATGGATGTAGAATTAAGATACTTACACTAAATCCGGTTTCGTTGTTTTCAGCTTGATTGAATGTGCTGCGTACAAATTGGAAGGTGAGTGCGCTTGATTTATCATACCAGTTAACATTGCCTTTGCCTTCAATAGTGCTCTTTCCTTTTTCTTGTTTCACCGAATAATCGGCCGTTCCGCTAATAATGTTCCTATTTTGTTCAGTTGCACTGAATTCGATACCTTTGTTATTGCCACTTTGTTTTGAATGAATGTCAATGTGCAATTTATTTGCTTTCAGCGCGGCCGAATCCAAATCAATGATCAAACCAAAGTTTTCAACGCTCTGATAAGACAATTCAACGTCACTAGTCAATTGGAAGCTATTGATATTAACCAAGCGTACGCTCAATTTATGTTTGCGATCAGCAATACGGCTTACAACAACAGCGATCTGTGAGTGTTTTTCTTGTGGATAATAAACATCAAGAGTGAACGATGGGCTCAAGTTTGAAGCAACAACAACATTTGATAGTTTGTATTTTTTGTCAACGATCTTCAATTCAACTTCCGTTTGATAGGCGTCTTCCTTTCCATTTTCTTGTTTCACCGAATAATCGACCGTTCCGCTAATAATGTTCTTATTTTGTTCAGTTGCACTGAATTCGATACCTTTCTTATTGCCACTTTGTTTTGAATGAATGTCAATGTGCAATTTATTTGCTTTCAGCGCGGCCGAATCCAAATCAATGATCAAACCAAAGTTTTCAACGCTTGGATAAGATAATTCAACGTCACCAGTCAATTGTAAGCTATTGATATTAACCAAGCGTACGCTCAATTTATGTTTGCGATCAGCAATACGGTTCACAGCAACAGCAACCTGTGAGTGTTTCTCTTGTGGATAATAAACATCAAGAGTGAACGATGGGCTCAAGTGTGAAGCAACAACAACATTTGAAACTTTGTATTTTTTGCCATCGATCTTCAATTCAGCTTCCGTTTGATAGGCGTTCTCCTCATTTTTGAGTGCTTTGAATGAACCATCCAATTGTACCGCACCAGCATTACCGTATTTAAAGTTTGCATTGTAAACAGCATGGACGGCGCCGTATTCATCAATGCCAACGTTTAGTTCAACTGGATGTGGAACAGAGCCGCTGACTTTAACATTGGCCAAAGCTGATTTGTAACTACCTTTTGGCAAATGACTGAAATGTGTGTCGACAACAATTGATTTTGAATCAAAATCGGTGAGTGTAAGCTTTTGGTAAACATCAAACAATCGTTTTTCGCGGTCTCCATCTTTCAATGTGTAACTTAATTCAACTGAACGTTGTTTGCGTCCACCCTGTGCAATGGTGTCGGTAATCTTAGCGACACTGTATAAGGTTGCCTTTGCTGATGTATAATCTACTTGACGGTCCAATGTACCGACAATTTCACGTTGTGTTGGCAAACGCAATGTGAATTTGCCATTTTGTTTTCCATTCTTGAAGCTACCGGTTTTGCTTCCATCGATTGCAAAATGGAATTTCTCGCCGTTAATATCGACTTCGTTGACGCTTTCGAATGAATTGCTTGGATATTTATTCTTTGTTTCGAATACCACGTGACGTGAATTATCCTTTTCGAAATTGTAGTAGAAATCGTTACGCAAATCGAATTTATTGGCGCCAAGTTCGTAATTGGAGACAACTTTAACTTTACGATCGAATTTCTGGAATGTTACAATGAATTCCGATTTACCTTTACCTTTCAACGAATTGTAATCACCGTGAGCCGATACAAAATCTGGAACACTGATATCCAATTTTGCGGTGGTTGGATTGTTGACATTGCCTTCATTACGATTGAGAACGGCATTAAATGAAATGACTTCTGCATTGTCGGCCAGCAATTTTCCGTTGCTTTGAGCATTCTTTGGATTGAGCACAAATTTAAAGTCCAATTTCAATGGTTTTTGTCCACGTCCAACTACAATAACACCGTCGGCAGCAAAATCAATCTTTTGAGTGCTGAAATTGTTATCGAATTTTGCGTTGACAGAAACACTGGCTCCGCAACTTGATTTCAATTCATTTTTAACGACCGATCGTTGAGCCGCATCATCGATGTCACGTGATGATATCAATTCAAAATTGTGATTATTCACAGCTCCATTGATTTTAATATTCCAATCGCCTTTGCTCTTCTTGTTTACATCAGCATTCAATTTTGATGCTACTTCACTCTTGGCATAGCCACCAATAAATTCATAGTCAAAATGTCCCGCACGGTATCCACCGTTAAGCACAAGTTTGATTGGGATTGGTGATATGATGAGCGTGTTTTTGCCAGCAATGCTAACGTATTTATCGTCCTTTTTCTCGAATTCATAGTCGGTGGTTAATTCAATGCGTTTGGTTGTCGATTCCAAGTCACGGCCATACACAAATACAAATGAGTTTTTGCATTGTTTTTGACCACGTTTGTAATGGAATTTCACACGACCGTTGGCAAATTCAGCAACATCACTCAAAAGTGATAAATCCAAATCCAATTCTTGGTTTTTCGCAATAACGTTACCTTTAATATTGGCCGTATTATCCTTGTATTTAACATCCATAGCTGTTTCAAAATGTTCAAGTTTCTCATGTTCAAACCATCCATCAAACACCAATGGACCAAATTTTCCATCACTTTGTGCTGGCTCAATGGTCAATTTTTCGAAATTGTATCGCATCTTCGGTGGTTGTGATGAATCGACAATTAGTTTTCCGCTCACTTTGTATGGAATTGCTTCTGGATTGTTGTATTCAATGATTGGTGTGTATTCACGACGTGTACCTGATCCACTCTTTCTGAAACCGAATTTCAACAAATATTGCAAGGCATCACTCTTGGCTTGTCCATAGATGGTCAATTCTTTGTCGTCATTATTGACACCGATTTCAGCCTTTACCGATTTGTACGGTGATACAATTTCTGCGCTTAGGTATGCCTTTGGTTGAATGGCACCTTCGAATTTAACCGATACTTTACGTTTGTCTACTGATTCGGGTGTATCGAACACCAATTCTAATGTCCGTTTTTGTTGAACTGAATCGTCATATGCGGCATTAAAATGGTATTGTTTTTCAATTTCAATATAAGCCGATGCATGAACTGGCCCATTCAATGGGAACAAACGACTGTTTGCCAATTTTTCGCCTTTTTTGTATTTCAATTCATAGCAAACGGTTACACCCAAATATTTTTGGAATTGATCGAAACAATCTTCGTTATTGCTAACATCTTTCCTGTGAACAGAAAAAAAAAACAATTTTGGTATTATTACTTATGTAATCCACATTTTTCCCATTTAAATTTGAAGCTAACATAATTTATCAACAAAACGAACTTACTTTTGTGCCGATTTCAAATTGTGTGTAATGCTTGGATGGCCCAAGTTTTGTTGGATAAAAACGATATCATGGGTAAAACTGAGAATTTCTTGTTTTTTAAGTGGAAAATCAACTTTAACATCAACGCCTTTGCCTTGGTTCAATAGCTCGAATGACAATTGGGCACCAGTAGCACTGTGCACATTGCTGGTAACATTGACACCGGTCGTTATTTCATAACCATCAACGCTAATAATTCCAGTCAATTGAACGTTGTAACTTGGCGAAACGCTGACCGCGAATTTCGTGTTCTTTGGATTGGCTTGAATGTCCTTAATGTCAGCCTTGAGTGAAGCTTCCAAACGGAACGCACCCGCACCTTGTGATTGAATCTTCAATGGAAACCCGGAACTGGTTGGGTAAGAGAATTCAGCATCAAGGAACAACGCGTGAACTTCATATTGTTTCTTTTTGCGTTCTTTGGTATCTTTCAAGAAGTTTTGCAATAAGCGACCGAATTCTTTTGTGAAATCTTTGCTCTCTGATGGTAGATTGTCACCCAAACTTAAGAAATACAATTCCGAACCGAACATTTTCACCGAAAAATCAAAATCAACATCGCGACCCGATGAACCGACATAATCTTTTCCGAAATTGTCCGCATCTTGGGCAATACTACGTTTGGGACGATATGCTCCACCAGTAACGTAGTCATGGATTTTTGCTGCGATTCAAAAGGGGAAAAAAGGGTAAATAAATTATCGTTATATTTATTATTTTCTGTTTGACATTTGTTCAAAACAACTTACATAAAGCCTCCTGTTTATTCAATGTTTTGAAATATCCTTGGGGACCGAAATAACGCTCCAACACCAAATCGAAGTTCTCTTGACGTCCGCTCAGTTCGAAAATGTTGAAACTTGTGCCGAACAATTCACCGGTTAAATTGGTGCGAAGTGAACGTGGTGTGAATGATTTTTGCGAGTAAATTACGTTGCTGTCAATGCTACCACCCAAACCAAGCGATCCAAATTCATAGGAGAATTCATGATTGAATGAGAATTTACGAATGTCATTTGGGAATTTCTGTGATGCAGTAACATCAGCAAAATCTTTACGGGCCTTTTCTCGGTACAAATCGGTTGATGCGCGCAAATTTTTCAAATGCGAAACAATGAATGAGCCAACTTGATAAACAGGTTCGTCATCCAATAATTTTGAAACTTCATCGGCAATTTCTGGTGATGAACAATCGACCAAAGCTAAATATGCTTCAATACGGAATTCCGAATCGTCTTTACGATTTTTCAAGAGATTCAATGCAGCCGATTGGATTTTGTTGTCGCATGAGGCCGATGCAAATGCTTGAATGGCAGCGGCACGAACACGTCCGGCATTACCTTCACTTGCACATTTCACCAGTTTATCCAAAAGTGATCCAGTGATACCTTTAGCACCACGTAATCCCTTCAAAATGGCAACAATCATATCTTCTTGGTGACGTTTTGCGCTTTTGCAGTTACCCAATTTGTCGGCCAATTTATCAAGTAATTTCACGAGATCAGCATCATTTTCGTTACCATCTTGTATGTATTTTTTGACCAAGTTTCCAATGCTCAAATAACCTTCTTTTAGAACGTCCTTTTCGAGCAATTTCTACATGTTTATTACAAAAAAAAAAAAAATAAAAGAATCAAATGGATCTCTCCAATTTGCGGTGAATGAATTAGAAGAAATTTGAATTTACCGTTAAAATGTTGATAGTTTCCTTGTTAACCGATGTAGCCAAATTGAATGAAAGATAGGCCAAACGTTTTTCATGAATTTTATTATTTTCCAATAGCGATGCGATTGCATTGATCGACTCAGCGCTGGCAACACGGAAAACAGCATCCAAAAATACTTTGCGACAAATTGGATTGCTTGCATCTTTATGCAATAGTAAAATGTCATCCTTTTTCAAGTAGCGCAACAAACGAATGGTTTCGGTGAATTGGCCAGCAACTTGAGCACCAACAGTGTTTTTACGTAGTTCATATGTTTTGCAAATGCCAAAAAGCGATTCTTTTGCGGTTTTGTAGTTAACGGCTTGTGGTTTTTTAACGCTTTCATAGATCAACGAACGTGGCACTGAAACCGATAGTGTTTCACCGCCATTTGGTTTTTGGTCTTTCAATCGGAATGATGTGACAACACGTGCACGAACACCGGCCTCACCATTTGAAAACGGCACCAACACATAATCTTCAACAACTTGAGCCGATTCAACGATGCCATTGCGATTGACACGAACTTCATTGGTAAAATCGCCGGTCAATAATGGGGTCGATTTTATGTTGCTGTTTTCATTGAAAACACCAGTAATAATACCACTGACAAAGTTTTCACGGTGACTGCATTCGTTCAAGTCACGAGTTTTGGTAACAACATATGAACCATCATCGTTCTTTGTGACGGCATAGTTTGTTTGACATTTACCGAAAATATCGACCTCTTCAGCGGCTCCATCGTTCAATTGCAACAATGAAATCAATGCTCGTTTAATGTTCAACGAAACATCGGAATCGTCTGGGCTGGCGCAAATTTCCGATTCCAATTTATCGTCGGACAATGTGAATTGGACGATTTTCGATAATTGTAATTTGCTATTGAACTTAGTCTTGCCCTTATCCGGTCCAATCAATGTCACATCATGCAAATCCAAACCATATTGGCAATTTGAATAGCCGTGCACATGAGCTGTACCCTGAACTTGCAACTGAATATCTTGGGGATCATTTCCAGTTAGTGAAATTGATACTGTACTTTCGAAATTATAACTATACACTTGGCCGGGTTGATATTTTAATTTGCTTCCTTTGCTTGCTGTTATTTTTTATTTTGGGTCCGATAGAATTGGGACAGAACGAAGAAGAAAAGAAGAAAAGAAAAAAAAGAAACAATGAAAACAAAATCTATAAAAACGATAATACATAGAAGAGTAGTCCTTGATTAAAATCGCGCAATAATCATTCGGTCATTCTTTTAAACATAAAATGTGTTCTTCTTCCAATTAAACTCTCTCCAAATGGTTTTCGAATTTAAAAGAAAGTCCTCTAATCGGTTTGTCTTATATTCGAGTCAAATAGCAAGAAGAAGTGATGTAATTCAAAACAATTCTCATTAAAGTAACATTGAAACAGATAATTTTGAATTTAAAAATAATTCACATTGTGATAAAGAACTGTACAGGTCGTCAATAACCGATACGAGAAAAAAAATCACCACCATTTGAAAGTCTCTTTCATTGAATTCGGAACAAAGAACACACGCTCTGGCATTTCGCACATCTGTTTTTTTTTTCAAGAAGATTGCAATATCTAATATAGAAAATCAAAAAAAAAAAAGAAATAAATTGTTTATGATACTCACTTGATGGGCAACCTTGTTTGCATCCATTTCCTTTAAAATAAAATATAGAGAAAACAAAAGATTAACAAAATGCGATTAAATAACAAATATTTAATGTTGTGTATGTTTTTTTCTCTTGTTGTTCACAATCTCGAAAATTAATATAAATAACTTCAAAAGTACATTGAACGAAATGAATTGTGAGCGAGCAAAAGAGAGAGAATGAAACACAGAGAAAAAAGGTCTCATTTTTCGAAAACAAAACAATTCGAAACTTATCAATTTTCCCTCTACTTTCCTTGCATTGTCTCTTGTTTACGACCACTTTTTTCCTCTTTCTCTTTCGCTATTTACATGACGTTTTTTTTTTATCTCCCTAGCATGTGATTTTTGTGAAATATAGTTTGTCAACAGAATGAGCAAAAAAGCAAGAAAAACAAAAGCATTACAAGGAGAATGTGTTTTTTTTCGAACAACAATCACAAGTGAAATTTTGGTTTAAATGGAAAAAAAGTGAACGAAAATTAAAACTACGTAATTTCTTAAAAGCATTGCATATCATTGTTTTAACATGAATTATTTTGGATATTTAAGGACGTTTTCTTCGTCAAAAACAACAATGCCATATGCTTCAAAGTGTATTGCTATTATCTTGTGTGCGTTTTTTCACTGCTATTATAGTATATATCCGCTTTTCCCTAAGTGAAATTCAATGTTATATCATCACATTGTAATCTTGTATGCATGCATACTGCAATTGTAATCTATTGCTAGTTCTTTATTTGCCTGCGGTTTTTCATTCGATTAATTTTAATTTCATATTCATACTTGATTTTGTACTTTGTACATGCTAAACGTCATAAACGGTACTAAGGTTCACATAAGGGCTAGAAATGTCGCCCCGTATTTCACAGCACAAACAGATAAACATTGAAATTATTCATTATATAGTTGAACTATCCGAAGATGTAAACAATTTGTTGACACTATTCTACAAACAGATTTTTATCATGAATGGAAAAATTATTTTTAATTTAATGATCGCCTCGTTTCATGTCAATCGTTCAAAGTACATGCAAATCATCTCAAACGAACAATGAAATAACTGTAATGAATCAATGTAAGCTAAATATTGTGAGAAGATAAATCAAGAGCATTACAAAGCGGCATTTTTTTTAATTGCAAGGCGGTTACATTTTTCTCATTTCAATTCAAAAATGTTGATGTGGTCGATGTACGATGTGTCAACGACAACGAATAACGACAATGCCACATCAGCGCGAACTTTGAATTGAGCATGCTTTTGGTATGGAAATCATTATTGAATAATCAGCGATCAGCACTTATATCTTTCTCTCTTTTCTTAATTTTTGCAGAATTTCGTTTTTACTCAATATTCTATTTCTTATCAATTAGCAACAAAGTACAAAATAGTTTTTGTATCTGTGATAATGAAATGTCGTTGATTTTCGTATTATTATTATTTTTTCGTTGCCATTCAAATTGTTGTTGTTGATAATCGTAATTTTTTCCATGTGGCCATTCCGAATACTTTTCAACAAATGAATGCTCTTATCATTCGTCGCAAAGTTGAGTGAACTATGATGGCAAATTTGGTTGACACAAAAATCAGACAATTTATTGAGCTGACTGATCAGCACAGCTGATACGAATTTGCCAGCTCATCGGTACACTTGAATTTTGTGACAACAACTAACATTGAAGAAACAAATTGTTGTTGTCATCAAAATAAAAGTGTACCAATCAAAGCTGTCTAATTCGGATCAATATATTGTCCGTACATTTTCGATGAATATTATCACATAGATTTGATTATGCACGTGAGAGAAAAAGTTCGAAAAACATGCTCATTTTATCAAGTAAAGTGAAAGAAAAAAAATGGATGGATGCTTGATTATCTTGTGCACTTTATGCATTATCGTATGGCTCGTGGTGGTAAGCTACGAAAAACAAATGACAAATCATCACATCGAACATAGAGATGGGGAAAATTGTAGCTGAAAAGCACATTTCATCGCTTTAACCACCTTATTTACTTATACTTTATTCAAATGCTTAATTAGCTGAATTCAATCATAAAATGATAACAAATGGAAAAATAATAAATTTTGTTGTTCTCCAAATAATTGATTTTCTCTCGTTTTTCATTTTGATTTTGTTGTTGTTTTGCATTCCAATATGCATGTTGTTGCTGTTAACGATTCATGAGCGTTTTTGTTTGTTCATGCTATTCAGCTTTCCGGTCGTAGTAATCAATTTTTGATTTGACTACACGTTTTTTTCTCACTCTCCCTCTCACACTTGGTCTGATATATACGGAGGAAAAAAAAACATGAATGATATACATGATTGCCAAAGTTCGAAGGTTTTTCATGTTGCAGCTAAGCGAAATTCTGATTACATTGCCGGAGAGAGTGTATGAATGAAAAAAAAACTTGATGATCCATGTATTGTCACAAAATATCAGTGCGCACGAGTTTGTGTGAGACCGAGCAAACTGATAGAAACTAAGAAAACAAATACTTGAAATGTGAAAAGAAATGTACATTGTATTCGATTTTTTTGAACTTCTATTTTAAAAAATTAGAGGTCAATGAAATATCAACGAGTTTGTTTTTCGCTATCAGTGCAGCTTCCTTTTCGGGTTTGGTAGTTTGCAATAACTGATTGAAAGCAGACCAGTTGTTTCGAAAATATTTTCGGACTTATCGTACTTGTGATAAGAAAAAATCATCGTGGCGGAACAAAATAAGCTCATACAACAAATTCAAGTTCATGGATTTTTTTTTTCGTTTGATTACCAGAATGAATCTAAACATAAGTCGGATTAGAAACTTTAAAATTGACTCAAATCACTTAAAAAAGGGCGATCATCGTTTGAAATGTCTTAATTTGAAATATCCTAAAAGCCGACATTGGATAATCAAAAGCAATTTGAATTTCTATGCGACACAATGAACGGAACGAATTCTGTGTTATTCAAAATGAGTTTTTTTTTCTTTTCAAAATAGAATGATCGAGATGGTTCCAGATGACAATATATTCTCTACTTGAGGTGATTCCAAGTTGGTATCGCATATCGTGAGATGGTTCCCAAATGGTTAGAGGTTCTCGAAACGATCACGATTTGTTTGTATTGCTATTTATGTATTATGCTTCTCTACACTTAACAGCGATCGCACAATAAACCAATTTAAAATATTAGGATATTAAAATCGGGCCTGTATATATGAATGTGAAGAAACGTGTATGGAGCGCGAGAAAGCATTATACACATATATATATATAAATAGTACGCTTGAGATGCGTATGCGGAATCTGTTACCGGATACTTTATTGTATTCAATTGGCCACTCTATTATTCCAAATTGAAATCACGCCGAAAATACACTCAGACATGTGTAAAGCATTGCAAATGCATACGACACCGATGAAAGAAACCAACAACCAAATAAATAATAACATAACATCTCTCCAATATGAATTCGTCAAATTCACGACAAACTATCAACAGCGACACATCAATTGAAGCGATACCATCTCAATTACCACAAAATATGATTTTACGTTTTATGGCATTTAAAATACAATTGCATATTTTCTTTTCATTTTGGGTTTGGAGTTTTTCATTGGATATTTAAGTGCATACCATTAAAGAATATGAAGTATGTTGACTGACAGTGATTGCTGTGGGTACACTATGTTTCAACGTTTAGACGAAATTTGGAAAATTACAAAAATAAACTTACCTTGTTTATTTAGAGGCGCCGCAAAAATGCAGTTGAAAAAAACTACACTTATTAAAAATAATGTAAATTTTAGCATTTTAGCCGAATTTCTTTCCTAATTTGCCTAAAAAGAGTAGAAAAAGAACAAAAATGCAACAATCAATACAATATGTCTATTTCATTATGACACAAAATCAATAATAAATTCATTTAAAGAAATATCCGGAGTTTAAAAATAGTTTGAAACGAAAGAAATAACAAACTGTGATACAAATTTCGAGCAATTGTGTCAAAAAAAATGTGAAAAACAATTATTTAAATTTATTTCAAATAAAAAATCACTGAAAATCAAGAAAACACAATATCAAACAGATTATATTTGCACCATCAGATTGAAGATTCACACTTGGAAATCAATTGAAAAAAAAAAAAAAAAAAAAAAATACGATTCTTCACTAACGACCATGATTTTTCCCCTTCAGAAAACCGTTTTAAAATTTAAATAGATTTAAAAAAAAAGAATGTTTATACATCGTTTGAACTCACTTTCATCAATTTTTGTCGTCGATGTTTTGTGTGCGCTTAAGGAATGAAAACTGAAATGCTGACCGCTCCTTTTTATATTTGATGTTTTGTAATTGTGTATACTTTATTTTTGTCTTCGTTGTATTGGTATCGTTCCGTTGGTTATCAATAATGAAACATCTGTATGTTGAATGATGTTATTTGTTGTTTTCCTATTTTTCAATGACAAACACTCCACAGTAGGCACTTGCATCGACATACAGACGATCGTATATTGTTTTGAGTACCACAATTACTTTTCTGGGCATATGTACATCTCTTTCGATCCTGGCATATGAACGCAACTCAATCATAGTACATTTATGTATGTATGTGTGTTGCACATAGCTCTGCTCTTTGTCATTCTGTACATACACACCGTCAATGCTTTTAAATTTTAAGTGCATTGACGATTTTTGTTCCTTTTTCGGGTTTTTTCACATTGCCTAAAGAAAAAAAGAAAAGAAAAAGAAGATACTATCAACACAAAAAAATGCATGGGCCAAATTAATCCTAGTGTTGTTTGTTCAAAAAAATGTTCTAGTTGAAATCAAAAACCACCAATCAATTACTCTTTTTCTCTTTGTTTAGATTTGATTTTCGTTGATCATATCTTTCCTGTTTGAAACAGCCAAACCAACCAGTAAACCGTATCTAATATTCTTTTTCAATCTAGGTTAAAATCAATCTCGTTTAAAAACTATGACAAATACATTCCGTTTGATACAATGAAATATGATTATCAAAAAAAAAAAAAACCATTTTGTAATATGAAACTTGTGCAAAATGTTACAAAATATCAATTTGTCAATGAAGCATTTTAATCGATACGTAATCGTATTGGGTAGCCTTTTGACTTATTTCAATGCACCAACTTATGAATTTTAGTTTTTTTCTTGTTTCGTTTGTCATTATTTTGCCCTGTGTTAATTGTACATTCACCATATTTTAGAGAAACACAGGCATTATTCAGCATTTAGATGAATAAAACAAAATCATTTACGTTGTGATAAGAGTTTCTTTTCTTCTCCCTTTCCTCTTTCTATCGCTTACGACATTTTTCGTAAGCGTTCGTTCTGAAATTTGCATAGTAGTATTTTTCTAACTTTTGACTCTTTTCTCTGAGAATCGGTATTGATCACATTGATAATAAAAAAAAATTGATGACAGAATGATCATTTAAAAGAAGGTTCGTAATTCTTGTAAAAAAAATGTTTGGTTAGCATTTTAATGAAACAGAATCAATCTGTTTCCAAGTGATTAACTTAACATACACAGGAGGCCAAAAGTTCAGAGGCACTTACTATTTACCATGAAAAATGATGTTTTTCCAGTTTTTACCAAATATCCGCTCATGAAAAAAAATTCGAAGAATAAAACAATTTTTGTGTCAACTCAAACTATTCATTCAAAAGTAAGTTGGTGAAAATACTTTTGAATACCAATATTAAAATTCGTTTTTAATATAGCGCGCATAAGATTGTGTTTGGTAAAATTCGTTCGTTTGTGTGAAATGATAAAAGTGCCGAAACTATTGGGCGGCAGTGTATGTTTTTCTTGTACGAATAAATTTAATTTTTGTATCGTTTAAAAATAAATCAAAAAAATTATTTGATTGTGTCGTTCACTTTTGATTCGATTTTCATCTTATTAAACGAGAATATATTATTTTCTATACAGTGAAAGAAAATGTGAATTTCATTTACACAGATTAATGATAACAATACATTGGCCGTTATAATCCCAAAATGATAATTGCTTTTTTTCTTGTTGTATGGATTCGACCATTCATTTTTTCATGCGTTACATTTTTTTTTATGTGGATTAAAATAGCTCCTTAGATTTGATAAAAATATCGTTAGTTGCTTCTGTTGGTCATAAACAGTAGAAATTTAATAAATGGGTATTTGTTTTGTTTTCGCACATTTTTCTTCCAGAAGTACTTTACTCAAACTTGAAATTAGATCGGAGAATGGATTTTTGCTCGATAGAAATCAATTGATCATAGTCATGGTATGCATATTTCTTTGTGGCAGTTCCACTGTAATACAAGCAAAAGCAAATGATGTGTCACTTGTTCGAACATTCCATATGGTTCTAATGATCGTGAATTTCGATGAGTTATCACAAATGACATGCTTGTCCTAAATCGTAATAAATTACCGATTTTTTTAACGATTGCATTGATTAAATATTTATACTAAAATTAATGTGAACGTCAATCCTGGTGATATAAAGTTCATGCAACTGAGCATTGACATCCATTCGTATTTAATTTTTGAAATCTGAACAATGAACTGCAAAATATTATCAATTACATTTCTGTATTGTTCTGTTTTTCATTTAATTTTCAATCAGCCTTACGATAAGTGCATCGTTGTTCGTTTTGTTTCGACCATTCATATCAAGTTTGCCATTCAATTTTAATGGAAGAATAAAAATGATTTTATTAAAATAGCAGCACAATAAATATAATAATTCGCTTTTGCATAAATTGAGAGGACTCTGGATTTTCTGGTCGACGATCTTCACAACGAATTTTTTTTGTTATTGCAACATGTTGACCCGTTTGATTTTGTACGTTGATATTTCAATTAAATTCATTCCAATACAGCGATCATATGCAAACAAGCGCCAGTACAATGTGTCACAACTTTAATTTTTTAATTTTCTTATGCTTTAACTGAAATCAACTACATTTGAAATATAAAATATGTAGATATGTATACATCTGGGCGCTTTCCACAAGTGTTTTTTTTAAATTGAACATTGGAAACGCCTTTCGGTTTACTTACAAAGAAACAAAAAGGAAAAGGGGATTTTTTTGTTCCTTCGAAAGATTCCTTAAAATTGTTCCTTAGTGTGAGAGGTTGAAAAGAAACATGGCAATAAATGGGCAACAATAAACATGAATTGAACAATGGAATATGTCATCTATAAGATTGTTGTATAAGTGATGAGTTTTTCAATGAAGAGTTCGTCTGAGTTCGAATAATTTATAACAGAATTTGATTTTTTTTATAGATTTAATATTCAGGAAGTAAAACGAAACAGGTACGAGACATTTCCTACCTTGAA
>NW_022199162.1:0-1846 GCF_009176525.2 Contarinia nasturtii
TTTGTCATTTGGCCTGGGCACAGGTACTTGCCCGTGCTAGCGGAAGTGAAACAGTGGTATTCGGTACTGTGGTACTTGGTCGTCTCCAGTCTGGAGAAGGAAACGAGAGTGTTATGGGTATGTTGATTAACACGCTACCTTTACGGCTAGATATTGATGATACTACAGTTGAAAATTCTGTACGAAACGCTCATTCGCGTTTGAGTGCTTTGCTATCTCACGAATATGCATCACTGGTATTGGCGCAACGCTGCAGTGGAGTGCCATCTTCATTACCTCTTTTCAATGCTTTGCTAAACTATCGTCATAAATCGCAGACCGAGCAAGCCATCGAACCACCCGCTGGAGTGAATATTCTCAGTAGTGAGGGGCGAACAAATTACCCAATAAACCTGGCAGTGGACGATGACGACAACACACTGAGTCTCACAGCTCATGTGGTATCGCCGCTGTCAGCAGCGAGGATTTGTGGTTATATGCAACAAGCTCTCGTATCACTTGTCGATGCATTAACACATACACCACAACAACATGTACGAACATTGTCGATCATTCCAGCGGAAGAACGAGAGATGCTATTGCAAAATTGGAATCGAACGACTGTCAATTATCCACCTGTTTGTTGTGTCCATCAATTATTTGAGGCACAGGTGGAGCGTAGTGGACAAGCTATAGCGGTGGAATTTGAAGGAGAAACGTTGAGTTATGCAGAACTCAATACACAAGCTAACCGATTGGCTCATCATTTGATCATGCGGGGAGTTAAGCCAGATGATCTCATCGCACTTTGTGTTAAACGCAGCACAAAAATGATTGTAGCTATATTAGGTATTTTGAAAGCCGGTGCCGCTTATGTACCACTTGACCTGATCTACTCCAGTCAGCGGTTACAAAACATTTTGGTGGATGCGGATCCATTGTATTTGTTGGCAGATGCCACTGGTCAAGAGGCACTTGGAGTTCATGATGTACCAGTGATTAATTTGGATCAGCCGTTATCAGACGATCTATCAACCCAAAATTCAGACCCGTGCAAATTGGGACTCAATCCAAAGCATTTGGCTTACGTGATATATACATCCGGTTCTACTGGAACACCGAAAGGTGTGATGGTTGAACATCAGTCCTTATTCAACTTGGCACATACACAAACTTCAATTTTCGGGATAACTCCCAAGAGTCGTATTTTGCAATTTGCATCCTGCTCTTTTGACGTTAGCATGGATGAAATCATGAGAGCACTAACAAATGGAGCATGTCTTTGCATACCTAACGAAGAAATACGTCACAATGACACTGCTTTGCTTGATTTTCTAAGCACAGGGAAAATTACGCATGCAACTTTACCGCCCGCTCTGTTTCGTAATTTTAAAACGTTGACCAATTTAAAGGGCATACAGACCTTGGAATTAGTAGGCGAAACGCCTTCGTTATCATTACTCCAAACTGCTGCTAATGTAACTAAGGTTTTCAATGGCTATGGTCCAACCGAAACAACCAACTGTGCGACCAACTGGATATGCCCCATAAATTTTGACAGTGCCTCTATACCCATTGGTCGTCCGATATCGAACGTACGAATATATCTGTTGGATTCACGTGGTGAACCGGTTCCATTGGGAGCCGAAGGAGAACTGTATATTGGCGGTGCTGGTGTGACCAGAGGATATCTAAAACGACCCGAACTTACTGCGGAACGCTTTTTGTGCGATCCATTCAGTGAAAATCCAACAGCACGCATGTATCGCACTGGTGATCTGGCACGCTATCTGCCTGATGGAAATCTGGTATATCTGGGACGCACTGATCAACAGGTTAAAATTCGTGGTTTCCGAATTGAGCCCGG
>NW_022199163.1:0-11263 GCF_009176525.2 Contarinia nasturtii
GTAAAAATGTATTATTATTTACGAAAAAAATATGGCGAAATATTTTGAAAATAAGGGCGAAAAATACAAACTCAATCAAAAATGATTTGTAAACTTACGTTGCTCTTCTTCAGTGCCTGCAGCTGTTGCTAAAGCAGCACTTCCCAGAAATATCAAAGCAATTACGAACAACTTCATTTTCAATTCAAGAACTTCAGAGCGATAAAGTTATTAAATCAGACTTTATAAACTGAATTATTTCGCGATCACAATGTGGTAATTCACGATTTCAGTTCTTTTACGATCTCAATGTGATAATTCACGATCTCAGTTCTTTCACGATCGCATTTTTTCACGATCACAATTTTTTACGATCTCAACTTTTCACGATCTCAACTTTTTACGATCACAACTTTTGTTCAGCGGCGCCAATAATTATTTATTATATAAGAAACCTCGGTCGCGGTTCTTATCAAAGGACCATCGCAGATAACAAATACAATGACCAATTGAATGTACATCATCATGCGTATGCAGATAAAGCATGCATGAGTGCATCATAGTCTAGCATAGGCGCATAGGCGAAAAAGTGAAGAAAGGATGGAGAATGAAGTGAAACGAGAAGAATGGAATCTGAATGGACGTATGAATGAATGTATGTTAATAAGGAGACAGAGAGCGTAGTGCCGAACTGTCTACAAGTGTTTAAGTCTACATTAAGTATGACTTTTGGACGAAAATTGGACTCTTCTTCATAGGTATCACTCGAGGCATGAAATTTTTTTCCATCAACCAAAGTCGCTCAAAATCTAATGATTTCTATTCCTCGCGACCCCCAATCATCCTGCAAAGTCAGATTTTAAATAACTTTTTTGGGGGTTGAGATAAGCGATGGACAAATGTTGCGTACAGAGGACAACGTACGACGTGGAACAGACCCACAACAACCATGCTCAAAACGGCCTGATTCGGGTTCTCTGACCCCATAAACGTCCAGAAAACATGTTTTGAGGTGTCGTAAATTTTGACCCATTGCAATACTTTCCCCTTACATACTCGGTGTGTGCGGAAAAGTAAAATTATTTAAATTCTTTATTTATTTTAGAGAACAGTCTTATTACATTTTTACTACAAAGTTTTCGTATTGGAATGTACATTTCAGTCATCAAATTTCATTATTTTAAATTTTAAACTTTCATCATTGTCGACTATAGAAAAATCAATTTTATATTTTATTCAAAAAAATGGTATTTCCAATGGGAACGGTACCATTGCGTGGCCACACAAACGATTCAATCCAATCCAAATAATAAGCAACGCGAGTGTAAATACTTGGCGTGTCATGGGTACAGCTTACTCCAAATGAAACGATGCCAATAACAATCGGAATATTTGAACCATTTAGGAACATTTGAAGGGGTCCTCCACTGTCTCCTGTACACGTTGATACATTTTGTTCTGTATGAACTGCACAATATTGTCCTCTACCAATGCCACCAATCAGAACTCTAACATTTATATTTCGCAAGAAATTTGTAATGCATTCAATCAGCGGAACCGTTTTCAATGGAATCTTTTTCAGCACGTTCGATTGCACAACACCTGGGAGCAATAAAATTTGTGTAAAGTAATTTAAATTTAATTCTTTGTAAACTCAAGCTTACTATTCAATTCAAATCGTCCCCAACCAGTTGCCAAAAGTTTAACGTCTGGGCTTTCATCGTGTAAATCTGAATGTAAACAGGCTTTTGCCACTTTGTTGGAGAACTTGATACGGGAACCAACTCGAATCAGCGCCTGAAATAGAAATAAATTCAACGTTCGCATGAAACGTCTTCAGAATTTATGTATTCGAATCATACCAAGTCGTGGCGCTGTGTATATTCATTGTAATCGGGATGAAGAATGATTTCCTGTTTAAAAAAAGACTCGTGTTAGACCATGATCATGATTCATGAAAATATTCTTATACCTCAATGGGATGATTTATTGGCCTGGACCCATCTCCATCTGTCAGTGATACCTTGCCAAGCCTTACGACGATCGGTAGCTTACCATCTTTGGACGTGCAACTGTTTTTTTTTTTAAATAAATTCAAAAACTTGAAATACGATTTCACGTTACTGTGAAATTCACGGTTTCGAATACTCACTGGGCAGCAGTCATTACAAAATTTTCGGATATAATGGTGCCGGCGCATGTAAAAGATACGCGATACTGTTCGTCGAGATAACCCAACGCTGCCTAAAAATGGAAACAAAGTCAAATTTCGCATTAAACGTCTTCTGGAAGTATTCGAATTATACCATCCATGGGAATTGCTCTATCTGCACTGATTCACCATTCAGAACATTTTCGACCGGAACTTTTGAATCCCTTTCACATGCTATAAATGAAAATTGGATAATTACAACGATTAATGACTGGTTCGTATGCGATCCATTATGTTCAAACAAGCATGAACGAAAATGCTATCAGTGCCAATGGTCATTTTTAATGTCTCGACTCCAACAAATGAACATGAATGAACACAACAAGAGGATACCTTCCAAGCCCAGATGCTCATTTCCGTTCGAGTTTTGCAACGAAAGCGTTCGCTGAGAACTATAATGAAAAATTATTATTGAATTCTGGAATTACCTTTAAATGAACTTCGAGCTTTTTTGAGCAGCTGAACAACACCAGGGTAGCCTGAACGAATGGAAACAATTGTTTTTGAAAGACATTTCCATGCGATCACTTCTAAAATAAAAAAGCAAATCAAAATTACCTCTCTCCGTTGCAATTATTTGAGCTGTTTTATTGAATGTATTTTTCATATATATATCGGCATCGTTTTTGAGCAAAAGTTCAACCATTCGCACTTGACCTACAAAAATCAACCGTCAATTACTTCGAAAGCTTCCAATTATAACATTTTTGTAAGAAATGTCCATCGTTACCAGTTGATGCTGCGAACATAAGAGACGACAACCCCAAACAATCATTGAAATTAACCTGAGCACCTTTTTGAATGAGTAACTCTGCAGTCGATACATGTCCGTTGAATGCAGCCAGATGTAAAGATCTTGAAATTACAAGACAATCGAATTAGTTCCATGTTTCAATCAAAAAATGCAGTATAACCTACGTTCGTCCATAATTATTCGCTATATTACATTCTGCACCCCTTTTAATTAGTAAATCCACGACATGATCAAACCCTTTGAATTTGAATCGAAGATTACACTAAATTGTAATGGATTTTTCTTTCCACCATCGGCAGACAAAAATTCATTCGCTTTTTCATGAAAATTGTGTTTCATTTCCTACTCACCGTTCCACGATGCCCAGTGGATTGGCCTCCACCCATCGGATAGTTTGACATTAACATCTGAACCATTTTTGACAAGAGCATCCGTAATTTGATCATTATCTGCAATGGGAACTGTTAGTTTTCTCATCATTTCTGACTACATTACATTTTACGACACGTGTTTACCCGATTCAGAAGCATAAAACAGTGCCTGACTCTTCAAATTATCGGTTAGATTCGCAACGTTTCTTATGAGATTCTCGAAATCATGCACAGTTCCTGATAGAAAAAAGTGGTCTTTCACATGTTTTCAACGAGTTTAATGCTAATAATTAAAACCCATACCATTTCCAATAATGTCAGTTAAAGACTTCCACGGACCGCTCAAGCTGTGTGCGTAAAAACCCAAACAACTTTAGTATGTCGTTAAAAGTTCAATAGTTTGAAAAAATACAACAAATGTTGGAATTTATTTTAAGTAAATAATGGTTGAAATTGAGAATGAATTGGATTTTGTGTTCTTGTAGTCAATTTTGTGAATTCTGCTTGGGTTTTACTCACTCGGTTTCATCACTCTCACTTTCACTATCATTTGCACTCTGAGTTTCTGTAATGAAGGGCAAACACTTTATTCATTTTAAATCGTTAGACTCATTTCAAATGTCATTTACGTGTACGTTCTGTTCATTTACGAGCGTTGTGTCTTTTTGTATTTCGAATGAATTACCTGCATAAGTTGAGAATGCCAAAAAAAGCAATAAAAGAATGCCTAAATTCATCTCGTAGTTCAACACTCGCGAAAAACAACACAATATTTGCACTTGAACTTGAAATCACATTTACAATATGCAGAAAAACGTTCTGAATCAAATAAGTTGTTTTCAAAACCGGATTATTGTTGATAGAACTTAACGCTCAGCATTGGTCAACGATTGAGTGAATGTGTTTGTGTTTGTTTTGTCTATGTTAGATACAAAATGATTTATAGAACGCAAACGAGAATATTAAATATAAATATAAAATGAGATGAATGCGATTGATATCAAATCTCTTTCTACAGTCGTGAACTTTTGCTGCATACTAAATACGAAACTTGATATGACGCCCGTTGCTTACACTGTCCGCAAAAATGAAGTGCATTAGTGGTGGTTGTGTGAGTAACAGTATACAAACACAAATTGATAAGAAACCGGTTTTGTATTTGATCGGAAATTATCAGACTCGCGTAAATTCACTTAAGCGAAATATGGGGCAGAATGAAGTGATTAGCAAAAAACATAAACAAGAATTTTATTTTTATTATTGATATAAATAGTTCGTCCGTTGGCCACAGTGCCTTTGTGTGGCCAAACGAATGACTCGATCTAATCTAAATAATACCAACGACAATTGGAATATTCGATCCATTGCGGAACATCAGAAGTGACTCACCGCTGACTCCATCGCAAACAACTAGATTTGGATCAATTCCAATTGCACAAAATTGTCCTTCAGTGGTGCCATTTTGATATTCTGGGAGATTCCAACCCATTCAGCCAACAGTACACTCTTATATTGTAGGGATTACCCCAAACAAATTTTCGGATTTTTTTCTAATGTTACCCCAAAAGTAGTCAAAATGACTCCAAATGGATTAAATTATTATTTTGTGAACATAGAACTATTTTTCACAATAAAATTATTTTAAAACACCCAATAATGTACTGACAGTTCTAATGTGGTGAATTTTACAACAGAACGTTTAAAAAATCTTTATGTCAACGAACGTTGTGAATAGTCCAACAATCGTTGTCGTTGTGAATACGTACAATATACAATGACATATGTATATTCACAATGACAACGATTGTTAGACAATTCACAACGTTCGTTGACATAAAGATTTTGTGAACGTTCTGTTGTAAAATTCACAACATCAGAGATGTCAGGGTGTTTCAAAAGTAATTCGTGCTTCCGTAAAACTTCAGAAAACAATATAAAAAATTTGACTATGAAAATTATTTCTTTGTTTACAAAATAATAATTTAATCCATTTGGAGTCATTCTGACTCCTTTTGGAGTAATCATGGTAAAAAACCCAAAAATGTGTTTGGGGTAATCCCAATAATATAAGAGTGTAGTTTTACATTTTTACATACTTCTGCGACAACGATTGGCAAACGGAAACGAGTAAATCCTGTTGTTAACAATGATACTTTCGAATCGGTTTCGAATTTGAAATACGCATCCGCCATCGGGGAGAAGAGTTTCATACCATTTTGTACCTTGATCAATTGGTTTTTCAGAGAAACAAAAGGTGGAGACTGGAACTGTAGAATACAACGTATGACTGGAACTTTAACGTAAACGTCAGCCAACGTGCTAATAAACCAATTCTTTGCTCCACAGGTGTTGGCATGATCCTTTGTGTTGTGAACCGGAACATGGCACTCAAAGCAATTTTGATATTTGCGTTCAATGGCAACAATCTGAGCATTGGCTGCGTTGAGTGGGTTTTGGACCCGATTCGATGACCAGTTATTTGTATAGACACACGCCACCTGCATATTTTTGTTTTCGTTTGTCAAACAGTTATCAACCTCTTTATAGATTGTATCGCTATATTGGTCACCACTTGGCTTTAATACACCCAAAAATAGTCCCATTGGAATGGAAAAATTGTTCTTTGATTTGTCGAAATGAATTTTGTATTCACGCGTTGGCTTGTTGAGTGGAAAAACATTGATTGAGTGGCAATTAATTACAAGCAGGATATTTTTTATACTGATTTTCGCAAATTTTATGACGTTTTCCTGAAATGTTATTCCGATTTTAGGAAATTTTATTCCGATTTTCAATTAATTTTTATTCGGATTTTCTGAAAATTTATGAAGATTTTCATCTAATTTTATTACGATTTTAGTAATTTTTATGACGAATTTCGGAAAATTTATGACGTTTTTCTGAAATTTTATGACAATTTTCTGAAATTTTATGATCGTTTTTCATTTTTCCGTATTACATTCAGCTAACGGTAACGATTTCAATGAAATCTTTTTCAACTCGATTGTTGAAACAGCTTAAACTTGAAGTCAGACATTAGGCTTGAGCTATGCATATAGCGGCTGCTATTTTATAGGTGCTATTCATAGGCGCTATTTAATTCGTGTGCTGTGTGTAACACCGAGTAGGAATATCATAGCCTACTTTACTTTTGTACATTTGAATGTGAGTACGAGAGAGATGTAGCAAATAGCGCACAATATGGATAAATGCATTAAAACGAGATAAATAGCGCATATGAATCGCAGCTATGGAATAGCAGCCGCTATATCCATAGCTCAAACCTAATGTCTGCTTGAAGTTAAATACATAGAGTTGAAAGGTGAGATCCAAAAATTTTAAAATAAATAATGTTTATTATAAAAATCGGTCTTACATATTTCTAAGTTATGACGCCATCCAGTCATAAGCAGTCTTACATTCGGATTTTCATCGTGCACATTGAAATTCAAACATGTTGGAGCTACTTTATCTGTGAACGATATGGGCTCTGTGAATTTTGGTCGCGGGAATTTTGGTCGCGCCCTTATATTTTCTCAGCGACCAAAATTCCATATTTTAGCGACTATTTTTTTTGCCTAAAAGTGTTTTTTGGTCGCCGCGACCAAAATTCCTTTTGTAGCGGCCAAAATTCCTTTCGTAGCGACCAAAATTCCTAACTTCAAAAACTCGCGACCAAAATTCTTTTTCTAGTTTTTGGTAGCGACCAAAATTCCTTTTGTAGCGACCAAAAGTCCTAACTCCAAAAAGCCGCGACCGAAATTCTTTTTCAAATTTTTGTTAGCGACCAAAATTCTTTTTTTGGTCGCGGCGACCATTTGACTTTGGCTGGATGGAATTTTGGTCGCTACGATAATTTTTACGTTAATTAAATTTTATCAAAGCGACCATTTGACTTTGGGTGGAAGGAATTTTGGTCGCCGCGACCATTTGACCCTAACTGTGTGGAATTTTGGTCGCTACGATAATTTTACATTAAATTGAATTAAATTTATATTAGTGCGACTATTTGGACGAAATGAACCGGGAATCGATAATTTGAATCAATCGCGCATATATTGTGAAAAATATTGTTGCGCGAGGTTAGTAGAACTGACACAGATATGTGGTTGGTATAAAGAGTTTGAAGAGAGTCGTTTTGTGGTTGAAGATTTGCCAAGCGGTCATCGTTGACTAGCATCTTGTAGCGAAGAAAACATCAAAAATTTCAAGGCAATGTTACTCGAAAATCGCCGTGTTAGAGAAGTAGCTGAGGACATTAAAATATCGGTTGGATCAGCCCACGCCATATTATACAGTATGATTCATTATAGAGGCCGGTTGATTTAACCACAAAAAGTTTCAAATATCTTGAAAATATTTTTGGTGTCGCCAGATGGCACTTTAAGCTAATGCGCCAATTAACATTGACAGTTCTCAAATCACTACAGTGTTTGTTGTGAAACGAAAATATGGATTCGGAATATTTTCATAAGCGTTTTGAAGCGGTGTTTTTGCATTTACATCCAAAAGGACCAAAATGGTCAATAGTGAAGGTCGCAAAACACATTAAAAAGTCAAGAGAGTTCGTAAAAAAGTGGATCCAGCAGTATAAGCACGAAACATTTTTGAACGATCAGCCCAATTTTAAGCCAAACCGAGCCTCCTCGCTAAAGCAAGATAAGCGAATAGTTAAGTTGTTCGACGAAAATCCAGGTATGTCGTTAAGCCAAGGTGTTGAACGGCTACGCCATCTTAAAATAGAGGTCTCGCGCTCCACACTCAAGAAAAGATTGGATGTCGCCGGTGTTCATTATCGCAGTACAATGAAGAAATCACTTTTGACAGAAAACCAGAAGAAAAACGCATTAACCGGGCAAAGCTAAATTCAACAAAAGATCGGAGCGAAGTTATATACACTGACGAGTCATTCTTTTGGCTGGTGAATAGCACTACCCATGCCTAGTCTAGATCTGAAAAGAGAGTGGTCGTTCGCACGGTAAAGCATCCGAAAAAGGTGCATGTTTATGGTTGCTTCTGTGAAGCTGGTTTTGGAAAGTTGACCATATTCACGGGCATTCTAAACGCCATGAGGATGAACCAACTTTATGCATCGACAGTGTTACCCACCGCCAAAGAGTTCTATGGCAACGGTAATTCGAATTGGCTTCTACTAGAAGATAATGATCCAAAACACAAGAGTCGTCTCTGCGCCGCTTGGAAAGAGGAAAATAGAATAAAACAAATGGATTGGCCGCCACAGTCACCCGATTGCAATCAGATCGAAAATTTTTGGGTCATTATGAAGGCAAGTCTTTCTAGTTGATTTCGAGGACAATTTTTACTCAAAACGAGGACAATTTTTTAAAAAATCGAGGTCACTATACAAAAAAATGTGGCTCGCTTCACTCGCCACTTTATTCTTCTTCGTTCTTTCATTACATGGTTAATTTATAATGTCATTAGATATTATGTTATCTACAGAGCTGTCAACGAACACCAAGGAACGAACGGATTTGAATTTCAAAGCATGTTAACTGTTATATGCACAGAAACAAGGTATTTCTTTTACACAAAATGTAAATTTTTCGTCTATAGCTTTTTCTAAAATATTCAATTCTAACTTAATTTTCAAAAAAACATTTTTATTTATTGTAAATCAAGTATTGAAAAAAATAACACAGACACTTTGATGTTCAACATTGATTTGACAGGTGACTTTCGAAACTTGATTCGAAATGACTGGAAATGATTCGAAATGATTCTTTTTAATTTGAAATAATGGAACTGATTAAAAGAACATCAAATTTATCTGGGAGATAAGATTTTTACCACAGAAGATTTGTTTATTTTCTTCAGTGTCTACCCCCTAGATCATTCGTTTTCTGACCTGCGTGACGTCGGCCCCCCTGTCAAATTAATATTTGAGGCTAGATTCTACTTGCATGGAATTTGTGCTCACTTGTGCTATGCACCCGAGCCGGCACAAATTCAACAAAAGTCTCTAAATATGCATGAAATCGTGAATAAAGCACAGTTCTATATTCTTCGGAATTTGTGCTGACCGAATAGACCATTTTCAGAATTTTTGCCATTAACCCGAACTGGCACAAATTCATCAAAAATCGATTTTTGTCAAAAATGAACTTTTTGTATGACAACTACTTTTAAACGTGCATAAGGTTGTGCGCAAACCACATTTCTTTACTCCCCGGAATTTGTGCTCACAAAATATATCATTTTTACTATCCTCACTATCACAATTCAATGCCAACCACTGGCACAAATTCAGCAAAAATCGATTTTTGTCCAAAATGAACTTTTTGTACGGTGACTAGTATACTAGTACCCTATACTGTACGCTGTACCCTGTACGCAAAAATTTGTTAACACGATAACTTTCAAACAAGAAAAGTAATTCAAAATCTGACTTCACAGGATGATTGGGGGTGCCAAGGAATAGAAACCATTAGATTTTGAGCGACTTTGGTTGATAGAGTAAAGTGTCATGTCTGGTGTGATGCCCACGGGAAAAATTCAATTTTTCCTCCAAAAGTCGTATTTAATGTATTCTTAAACACTCAAAAATATGTAGAGGGGGGTTTTTGGGTACGAGAAAACCGAATATGACGTTAGTTTTGCGATACAATTCATTTTCGACACACTTTTCATACAAAAATTTCAAAAATAAAGAGGCTTACGTACGCAAGCTGACTTTTCCGCATGGAACCGAAATTTTGGGAATAAACTGAAATTATGGTCTATGTATGGTTGCAGTAACTTAAATTACCGTGAAACCTTGTGAATATTATTTTCTTATCAAAATAAATGATCACACCAAGTTTAAAGAAATTTCAATCAAAAAAATAGTCTGTTCAAAGTTTCACATCATTACGGTACCACAAAGGCAAGTCTTTCATACAAAAATGAAATTTTGTGTGGATTTTTGTATGAAAAGTCTGTGAAAAATTGATTGCATCTTAAAACTAACATAAGATTCGGGTTTCTCGTGCCAAAAAACCCCCCACTACACATTCTTTCAGCGTTTAAATTGAAAGAATATCATTTTAAGGCATTTTTCTCATAAGTGACTCTTCAGAGTCTAAGTTTTACACCGATCAATCAATGTCGTTGAAAATTTGACCAGATCTATTTCTCGTAATGCCTAATCATCCCGTAAAGTCAGATTTTGAATTTCATGTCTGAGCACGAAACCATCGTGTCACCAAAATGGTTGAAAAATGATCAAAAAAAGTAAAATGTATGGATTGTGGGTACTTCATTCGGACCAAAAAAAATTACACCGGTCAACAGATATTGTTCAAAAACTAATCAGCACGTCTCCTAGTAGTCCCAAATCATCCTGCAAAGTCAGAATTTGAATTGAGTTTTTGGAAAAAGATTTATCGAGTTAACAAATTTTGGCAACACGCCACAGGACACAGGACACAGGACACAGGTCACAGGACACAGGACACATCACACACAGCGACGCACATTAATATGCACCAAAATCATCTCCAATCGTGTTTTCTACATTAAATATGCATAGAAAACATGTTTTTGGATGACTTTAATTTTTTGGCCTAATACAATACCTTTCCTACACTAGGTGTGCAGAAAAGTAAAATTGGATTTTTGTATGGAAGCCATGTCTGTATGATATCGTAATGAGCTGAAACTTTGCACAGGTTATTTTCATCACACAAAAATAACATTTTGAGAGTTTGATGTAATTTAAGTGCATATTAATGGTACCTCCAGAACAAAATTTTGGATTTTTCGCTCAAAAACGAAATTTTGTATGGGAAGTATCCCTAATATGCATTGAAATTTCTTCAAACTTTCAGAGTGTTAACCTTTTGTGAAAAAATAACCTCTGCAAATTTTCACATGATTACGATATCATATAGGCATGGCTCCGATACAAATAAAGAGGCTTACGTACGCAAGCTGACTTTTCCGCAT
>NW_022199164.1:0-21567 GCF_009176525.2 Contarinia nasturtii
AGTGTACGTGTGAGCCGTCGTGTGTGTTTGCCGCATGTGTGCGTGCAGAATAGTTTGTGTAAGAATGCTTGATATTTAAGTGTGTTTTCGTAATGAGTGTGTGTAAATGTGTTCCATCTTACCTTTAACTTTTTCAACCTGATAATTTGAAATTGAGATACAAACACGATGGAACTTTCATTTTTTGGGCTGTTTTATTCAGAAGAAACCGAACAAACTATTCTTAACAATAGATAATGATTTTAAAATATGGATTAAAGTTGATTTAAATTTAATTGAAAAAACAATATTTTTATTTCTATTTCTATAATTAAATTTAATCAATTTAAATTTAAAGTATTTTTGTTTTATGAAATTAATGCACGGAATATTCAGAAGAAACAGAAAAAACTTAACAATAGTAATGGTTTTAAAATATCGATTTTTAATTAAAAGCTATTTAAATTTAATTGAAAAACAATATTTTTATTACTATTTCTATAACTTCAAATTTAATCAATTTTAATTATTATTTAAGTTTAAAGTATTTTTTTTTTCTGGTTGTATTATGAAATTAACGCACGAAATATTGCAATGTTATTTGGGTTCATAAAATATAGATATTTTTTTCTTCTACATATTGAGGTAAAAATTCATTTCGTCGTTGACGTCGCTATCGTTTTCATTTGGTTCTAATATACCATTATTAAAATTGGCTAAAATGGAATCGAATTCATTGATTTGATCCATTAACCAATTTTCATCTTCGCGTTCAAGTGGCACCCCGACTTCAATATTAACAGTTTCGATGTAGCCGTCAGCGAGAACGTTCACAGCACTGTTACTAGTGAAAACGCGAATTAATATTTCCGCATTGTTGTCAATTTGATTCTCGCTCATTTCACCAACAACAGGAGCACTTTGAACTTCAGGAAATATAATGGAATTGGCATTGTGAGAAGCGTCTTCATTTTCGTTCGTATACCACTGTGACCCCCAGTCGACGTCATTTATGATCGGTGAAGCCTCGCCAAATTCATTCATATATTCATTTTCACCTTCGGGGCGGTACCATCCACTGTACATTTCATCAGGTATTGGTGGTGTTGAAAATTCCAAATTTTCGCGTTCATTTTGATAAACCATCATGTCACCCACTTCCGAATTTCCAAAAAACACATTATTTTGACGTTGATCTTCGATGGTTTCATCACTCGAAATCGATATAATTTCATCTTCCTCATCATCACTTGATATGTTTATAATTTCCGTCACATTTTCATCAAATTCGTCACTTTCGTTTGAAAAATGATTGCGAATGAAGGTGTTGCGCATTTTGATTTTCTTTCTTATTTGAGTATCTTCACAAATAGTTTAATCAGTTTTTGATTTTTTATATTTTAAACGAATACGCAGTTTTTTGAAATGACTTTTTTTTTTAATAATTCACTTTTATGGTTTTTGCAGTTATTCACTGAATACTTTCTATTTTATTTATATTTTTTATTTTTGAAAATCAAAATAGATTATTTGAATATGCAACCTTAAAAAAAGAAACAGTTTATTTCAATAGTGTTGTGTGATTTTCTATTTTAATTGTACGCACAGTTTTACAATTGATTTTTAAAATGCAGATGATGTGGAATAGTTGAAAGCAAAAATAAAACTGATTCAGAGAAAGTGTTTCCAAATAAATTTGGAAGATTATCTAGAAAGAATTTGTTGATTTTGAATTTGAAAGAATTCGCTAAATCTGCATTTTTTTATTGGATTCTATTTAAACCGCATCCAATGCGCATTAATTGAATGCGGCGACGATACGTACGCACTATGCGTACAATAACACATAACATCACATTAAACGCCGAAAAATATTCATATTGATGCCGTCTAATAAAAATGAATATACTTCACGACCGAGTATAACGGTAGCGGCGAATAATATAAACATTTCAAAAAGATATTGGAATTCTTCCTCAGTCATATTGTAACAAAAGAATGATTTTACGAAAAATAAGAAAAATGTTCTGTATTGAGTATTTGTAGTTGACTGTTTCAAAAATGGATTTCAAGTGATATGCTCAAAAATGCATACACTTTTATGACTCAATTTCTATTGATTAAATGAGAAATTCCAATAAAATGACTCATTAATGCCATTACAATCACCCCCACTACTTTTTATCAACTGGACTCATCGTTTTTGTACTAATTATAATTAATACTCGTACACTTTGATTTTTTTCTTCTTTGAGTACGGTTTGATCGCTTCAATAAAATCGCATTTTGTATTTTTTTTTACATTGAATAAAAAAAAAATAAAAAAAAAAATGGAGGGATATGATGAAACTGGCACAAGTGCACAAACATTTGTATTTCCGGAATATGCAATAGAATCAGCGCGCTTGCGTTCATTCAAAAACTGGCCAAGAGGCCTGAAGCAAAAGCTACATCAATTGGCAGATGCTGGTTTTTTCTACACAAGAACAAGCGATCACGTCATTTGCTTTAGCTGCGGCGGTGGTTTGAGCCAATGGGAAGAAGATGACATTCCTTGGGAACAGCATGCATTGTATTATGACCAATGCAAATATATGCGCATTATCAAAGGAAATGATTTTCACGATGAAGTGGTTTTAAAATTGGCGATGGAACGCATTGAAAAAAGTAAAAATAACACTAGCGATGAAACATCGCCACCTAATGCAACATCTTTGGAAAGTGAATCTTCAGATGGCGATGAAAAGTGCTGTGAAAAATGGTTCGAAAAATTAAATGATTCAAGAAAGTGTCGAATTTGTTATGAAAACGAATACAGCTGCGTATTTATTCCATGCGGACATATATTTGCATGTGCAAAATGTGCTTTGGTACTTGAAAAGTGCCCAATGTGCCAAAAAACATACACAAATTTGCAAAAGATCTTTTTTCCTTGAATTTTTTTATTTTTAAAAATTATTCAAAATGAATTCTTTCAATCATTTAGAAAACATTGTGTACAATAAATAAATTATAAAATAAAATAAATAAATTTGAATTGAAATAAAATGCCGCAATGCTCTTTTATTTCTTCTCATTTTTGAATTTAGTTCTTCTTCTTTTCCGGCGGGAGCATAATTATAGACCCTCTTTCCTTTTTTTTACGCATCATTTATTCTTACGGAAAGCCCATTAATTATTTCATTAAACGAATACATATCAATGTTTTGTTTTAATTGATAGATTATAAACCAGTCTCCAATCGAACATTTGTTCAATAAATGCATAACTTTATCACATGACGAATTCCTTATGCGCGTGCGAAGCATATATTTTCGTATCCATGGCAAGCATAAAAGTAAAGCGCGATACAATAGCTTCCACCCGCTCAAAACGGCAAGAATGATAAACCAAAACCATAAAAAGATATATATTTTCTCATTAACAACATTCAATGGAAGAATGCATAATGCATCAAAAGCTTGTATACTTCCAGAAGGTCCATATTTTTGAAATGAGCATTTTGTTAATTTTGGAAATACGCGCGCCATCATATCATCTGGCGTTTCCATGGATTTGAATAAGTTAATACTATAGAAAGAGAATTCTCCATCCAAAAAGTAATCCATAAAATAAATTTGTGTAGAGACATTGATGAAAATAAGAACCTCACAAATGAAATACCGGAAAGCATAAAAGTTGTGACAATTCAAGTTATCCTGTAAATAGCGCATGACGCTGTCTTTCTGTGTCTTTTTTTCTTCTGAGGCTAACACTGGTACATTTAAGTTCCCCACCAACATTTTAATGCGATTGCCTTCCCATGACTTCCATACATATCTTGGCGCATAAAATAATAACGCTTGAAAGAGAAGAATAAATGAGACCCATTGATAATATTTATGGTATTTGATTATTCCGCCTCCATCAAAGTGGTTCATAACCCCCGGATATGCAAAATGCCGGCCTGATTCACCTTTAATATGTCTTGAAATTGTATAAGTACTGTGAATCCAACAATATGAATCCATAGCACTAGATGAAATGTCATCGTTAATACAATTTATTGGGTCTCCAAAATATTGTGACGATGACACAATAAAAGAAAATGAAATTAAAATGATAAACGTTGTCTTGCAATGCAAACGAAATATCCAACCGTCTATGCAAACGCGATCTGGCTTCAAAAGCCCTGTCACAGAACGTAGTATATCGAACATATTGTCGCACAAATATCTTTTTACTTACTGACGAAACTTCATCTAATTAAGTCAAATATATATCTTTTATACACCCTCCCCCACTCTTCCAATTCATTACAAAATGAAATACCAATCGTTTTATTTTTTGTTCAAATTATATTTTAAAAAATCTTACGAGTGTACATGTACTTAAATCAAATCATTTGAATTTATCCATGAATTGTGTGAATTATCAAATCCTAACCATTTCACGAATAATTGATTGTCTTTTCGTTTTACAATTTTTTCTACTAAATAAATGTCCTTATTTTTAGTTTTGAGCAACTCATGTTCGTAAAAGCACCCTTTTATCTTTTGGTTATTCAAGTCGGTCAGATGATATGTTACTGGTTCAGTGGGCAATATTTTGGCTATAAGAAAAATTTCCGTGCTCCAGTTTGGCGTGTAACCTTTTTCGAAAATTGACTTAAATTTACTTATGCGAACATATTCTCCAACGCGGAACTTATTTTTTGTGCACACCAAAAAAGTCTGGTTTGGTTTATATACAGTTTTTAACAAATATTCTTGATTTTGTTCATTAACGTCGATGGGCCTCATTTTAATGGTACGGTGCACTGTTGAATTATATTTTTCGATAACTTGATGTAGATGTTTCAGCCAGTTATGTGAGCCCTGTAAGCTGAATTGTCGCCACAGCTTGTTGAGGATCGTTCGGTTCAATCTCTCCACAATTGATGCCTTCATTTTAGTAAACGTCGAGTAATGATTTATTCCATGCTGCTTCATCAGTTTTTGAAAATGCTGGTTATAAAATTCTTTTCCTTGGTCCGTATGCAGATTCTTTGGAATATTCTCTGGATTTTCTTTAAAAATAGTCTCCATTACCTTCATTACTTCTTGTCCAGTTTTATTTTTTAAACCTTTTGCCCATGCTCGTTTACTGAACACATCAATTACCATCAAAATATACTTATATCCACGATTTTGTTTTGCAAACGGAATCATTTCTATAAGATCGGCTTGAAAAGTTTCATTCATTCCCCTCATTTCATATTTTCTGCGTGCAAAATTTCTCCGCGCACTGTGATGAAGTTCATCTACCACTTGCTGTTTGCTCATATTGACTTATATCTTGATGTTCATATGACTTGTGATAAAGCTTAACTAACAGAAAAAACTCTATGCCTCCTGTATTTATTTTATAATTTTGGCTTCTCGTAGCTCTTCAACAATGGAGATAATCTCATTGTTATGAGCTGTGTGGCCAGCTGCTTGTGATGCCATCAATAATCGTAATCTATCCACCAACTCATTTGGATCATCCCAATATGTATAATTGAAGCCATTGACTCTTTCTTTGTTGACAACTTTATATTTTAACTGTGGGCCTTTTAAAACTCCGCTCCCCTTTTTACTTTCTTCGCGAAATAATGCAGAAATTATGTTTTCATATTTCCATGATGAGGGAATGATATTTATCGCACCATTTCGCATAAATCTCTTCTTATGCGCACTCGTGTATGAAAGCATGTCCCTGTAGGTGGCCATATCAGAGCCAGTATACCTTTTGGGTTTATTGGAAGTCAGCAACTCAGTCAAACCTGTTGTAATCGGAAATTTTTTTTTCCTAACAGAATATACCATTCCATTGTTTGTTTTTTTAACATTCACAGTATCTTTCCCCAATAAAATTTCATCGCCTTTAATATTAAATCCGTAAGGTTTCTCAACAGTTGGCGTATAAGATTGTAACAATTGCTTTTTGATATGGCTCATGTGTTTTTCTTCTTCTTCTTCTTCTTCTTCTTTGTCAGAATCATCATTAAGCGGAGAAATGCCACTAATGTTGCGAGAGCTTTGATTAGGGGATGAAATATCGGGCGTGTATTCAAAAAAATTACCCCGGTGAGGTGGCACAGCAGTCTTGAAAATTGTACTAGGCGGTCTAGCATAATTTGTAGTCTCCTCTTTTTCAACTTTAACAACTTTCTTATCATCTGGTATGCTGTCATTTTTCTTTTCTTGCTTAGCAATTGCTTTCAATGGCGCAATGATTGGTTCGTACGTTTCACTCACGTGATGACTCACTGATAATTTCTGATTGCGCAAATCGCGGAATTTCTTCCTTATCGCGTTTCTAGTATTTATAATTGATTTTTTTAAACTCTCATCGCCAGCGCTCTGCAAAGTTTCGCCACTCTTTCGTTTTTTATTTTTATTCATTTTTTGTGGGGAAATTTACGTGAACACCTGAACAGTATCTTTAATACTAAATTGATGTTGCAGTATTCTTATTATTTTATACTCTTTATGCAGATGTGATATGAATGAAACTATCAAATCGCACACGATATTTTCCATTGTTTGGCGCGCGTTCAGTGTCTATAACTAAAAATCCATATTTTTCACTCCAACATTTTGCGCATATTATCTTGAATTTATCAAATGTCATGTCGGCTGAGACATTAAAGTCATTGAATATATGCTTCAAGCTCATTTCATCCTGTTTAAATAAAACCAAAAAATTCGCATTTTCACGAATCAAATGTTTTGGGATATGTGTGTAACTCTGACTCAAATAAAAACAATCAACGCTTTTATGACGGCCCATACAAAAATATGACCTTATATTGTTTTGCTTTTCACAAATCACATCATCGAATATAAATATTGAGTTTGGCTTAACATCATCCAACGGAATCACGTTCTCATTGGATGAAAACATATAGCAGCCAATGCCTTTAATTGATGTTAAGATTTTCTTCAAATAAACGTATTTCGGTTGAAATAAAGACTTTGCGTATACGTAGACGTTTTCAAAGTGAAGTCCATTTGGGCTTTCAAGTAAACTAATTATAACATTTGTCTTTCCACAATTTGAGGGCCCACACATGATGCAACGAATACTGTTTGGTAGCAAAACACTATGTTTGTAATGTGGTTTTCTATACGTATCTCCCCCTCGCGTTTCAACATTTTGAATGGGAATTTTCACGCGTTGCTTGATTATCTGAATCTTGTCCATTTTCCATGAAATTAAATTTAAAGAAGGTGCTTTAAATATAACTGGTCATGGCTACTTATACTCATTTAATGCTCAACCTTTGTGCAGACACCACGCATATATATTAAAATTACTTCATAAAAAAGAAGGAAATCACTTTAAAATGAAGTCTAAAAAGCATACTAAAAAGCTAAAGCAGCTAAATAAAAACCGTAAACGAAAGTTGGGTAAAGGTATAGCTAAAAGCAAGAAGGGTAGAAGAAAAATAAGAAAAGCGCCCACAAAGAAAAAGAAAAGATTAAAGGGGGAAGGTATGATTAATTCATTATTAAATCGTTTACCTTTCGAGGCGCATTTGCCTGGAGGCTATCAGTATTGTGGCCCCGGAACAAAGCTCGAAAAACGCCTCAAACGCAATGATCCAGGCATAAATGAATTGGATAGAGCATGTAAAGAACATGACATTGCATATTCAAAAACGAATGACATTTCTGTGCGTAATAAGGCTGACAAAATTCTGGGGCAAAAGGCGTGGGAACGTGTCAAGTCAAAAGACGCCAGTTTGAAGGAGAGAGCAGCAGCTCTCGGTGTCAGTGGTATCATGAAAGTTAAATCTAAAATGGGGATGGGTTTGAAAGTGAGCGGTTATCTTAAGAAGAAACAAACAAAACGTAAAACACGCTTCAAAACAAAGAAAAAGAGTAAGAAAACACTATCAGCACAACAAATATTTAACAAAGCTGTAACAAGCGCAAAAAATGAAATCAGAAAACAGCTCCCCAGAACTGTTCCCGATGCTGCAAAATTAGCTGTGCAAGCAGCAAAAACAACCATAAAAAATCATAAAATATCTAAGGCATCGTTGCAAAATGGACTTCCTCGTATAATTCCAGTTCCAAAGATAGGTGGCGCATTGCCTTTAATCCCCATTTTTGCGGGTCTTTCAGCCTTGGGCGCTTTGATGGGCGGCTCAGGTAGCGTTGCAAACGCCGTCATTTCGGCAAATAAAGCAAAAAGAGATTTGAATGAAGCGCAACGTCATAATAAAACCATGGAAGCCATTGCGTTAGGGAAAAATATGAAATCGGGTAATGGTCTATATTTGATGCCATATAAGAAAGGATTGGGGCTCTTTCTCAAACCATTTTCAAAAAACGTGTAAATAAGCTCCTCAATGATATAAAACGCCCCCTTACCAACTTTGACATTTTAAAATTTGGAAAGTATTTACCATTCTTTCGCGGCGTCTTCATGAGAGACAGTTTGCCTAAACATTGCAAAAAGTATGAGTGCGGTGTAATAAATTTGGACAGTAAAGTGGGTTTGGGGACGCATTGGGTGAGCTACTATAAAAAAGATAGAGATTGTTACTATTTTGATAGTTTTGGAGATTTACCACCACCACGTGAATTTATAAATTATATTGATGATGATTGTACAATTTATTTTAATTACAAACGTTACCAAAAGTTTGACAGTGTAATATGCGGACATTTGTGTTTAAATTTTTTATTTGATATGGCGTACAAATAATCATTTAAAAATCTTTTTTTTTTAAATACGATGATAAATACAAATGGAATTCAATGACTAATGTGAATGGAATTCAATGACTAATGTGAATGGAATTCAATGACTAATGTGAATGGAATTCAATGACTAATGTGAATGGAATTTAATGATTCATTGAGCATACTATAAAAGACATGTATTGCATGTAACTAAACGTAGTTGAATATCGTAGTGTGTATTGTAACGATCCATCTGAAATCTTTTCGCGATAAAGACGAATGAAAAAAAGATAATTGTGATCTTTTATAGTTATACAGTTACAGTTATTCATGAGATTTATATTGCAATTTAATTTGAAATTTCATCGGTTGGGCGTTAATTTTACTGCACAAACAAAAAAAGTATTCATGATGTCTACCCCCCAAAGAAAACCATTCACTGTTTTTATTGAAGGAAACATCGGTGTTGGAAAAAGCACTCTCCTGAAATATTTTGAACAGTTTGATGACATTGATGTTGTTCCGGAACCGATTGAAAAATGGCAAAATTTTAATGGATCTAATTTATTGGATTTGGTATATAAAGACACAAAACAATGGTCATTTCCATTCCAATCATACACACTTTTGCTCCTACTTCAAAATCAATTAAAACCATCGTCTAAAAAAATGAGGATATTCGAGCGTTCATTATTCAGCGCAAGACATTGTTTCGTTGAAACTTTAAATGAAGGTAAACAATTTCGGAAAGAAGAGTACGACATCCTTCAACAGTGGCATGACTTCATCGAAAAAAATTTGATATTCAGCCAGATTTAATTATATATTTGAGAGCAACGCCCAATGTACTCCTCGATCGCATATATCAGCGCGGAAGATCAGAAGAAATAAACAGTATTACTTTAGATCAACTTCAACGGCTACATGAACTCCATGAAGACTGGCTGATATATAAAAAACATGGGGATTCAATACCAATTCTAATTTTAGATGCAAATTTAAATGAAATGAAAATCAAAGATGAATATGAAAAATTATTGAATGTAATTTTAGCATTAAAAAAATAAATCTTATTTTTTTATTAATATTTTGAGAGTGGGGATAAGGAAATGTGCCCCCAAAACTATCATATCATGACAAAATGGATTGATTCTTCAGTCTCATTTGAACCTTCAAACTATGAATAGTTTAGAAAACCACATGAAAATAGAAGTAAAAATGGATATTGACGCAACTGATGTCTGTTCAAATCAATGCAGCACCGAATTCAATACAACAGAGTATGATTATATATTCGTAGATATAGTTGGTTTTATCAATCGCAATCATTTTATTTGTAAAGAATTTGCTTTGATTGATGGCGAATACATATATCATGCCATCATAAAACCTCCGTATAGTTTGTCTAAAGTTCCAATCCACGATCGTCAAATGATACAATGGGAAATTAATCATATTCATGGACTGAAATATACGGATGGTGATGTCAATCTATTAGAAGTGCTTCAAACATATACACGTTTAATGTCAAAGAAAATCGTAATGGAAAATGATTCAAAAATGGAAACTCTGAAGCATATGTTTCGTAATTGCGGGGAACTTAAGTGTGCGAGCATTGAGAGCAGCAACTTTGACTTGGAACTGCAAGGCGAAAAAAACTACCCAACATGCGATAACCACGAAGCAGGTATACTTGTTTCATCCGCGTGTGAATGCGCTTTATCCACTGCTCTTAGATTAAAAGAAATTACAATAAATAACTTGAATTTAATAAATGACAATAGAATTAGTAGTAGCCCCTTGAAGTAACAAAAAATATATAAAATAAAAATGTATATTTTTAAGCGTTTGACTTTGTAAAACTACGAAAAAAAAACATAAATAAAAAAAACGGTTTTTTTTTTTTAATTTAAAAATTCTGCATTTTTATTTCGAAATCTTATTTTTCTTTTATTTTTATTTCTTAAATCACAAAAGAACTTTGATATAAAAGTGTTCTTATAATTTAAAACTCGGAACATTTTATTTAAAGCCAATCTTACTATTCTATGTATAAATGAATTCTTTTTTCTTTTATTTTTTATTTATTTTAAATTTGAAAACTTGAATCTAAAAACTAGAAAAAAAAGGGCTTAATTACATGTGCAAAAAATAAACAAAAGATCAAAAGGTCATTTTTTAGTGGCAGCTCTCAATTCACTTTTCCACAAATTCGATAAGCAAACGTTTTCCTTCGCGTCCATTGAACACTATATGTAGTTTGTCTGTTTTCATTTTCTTCATTTTGTTGGCAACATCATCGAAACGTTCTGGTAAGATCAAGTATCCATCTTGAATGTTTGCACGTACAGCAGTGCGATTCTTATTGAAATTTTCCGTTTTATATAAACCAAATGACAATATTTTATATGGTTTTCCTTCTTCAAGCGTATCGAAACTGATGTATCCAGCTTTTTTGGCGGAGGCGATTTTATTTAATTCATTAACTGTAGCCATTTTTTCTTTAATTGTTGTACAAAATCTTTATAATATAAATACACAGGCGAAAATTAAATAATAATATTGAAGGGAAAATTTTCACTTTTTTATAAATTTACTGAATTTTAGAAAAGATACAAATACAGGAGGGTGTATGAATCAACCAACGGTTATAACTCAAATGAAGCAAACACAATAATCTACTTCGTTTTATATCATATAGTTTGGATGACTCATGAGAAAAATATGTAAATGTGATTCATTACATAAAAATGTGCTGATCTTTAATGTTTTAGCCAATCATGATTAATCATGAAAGAATGCGATAATGATATGTTTTATATTAGACGACTTATACTAATCTATTAACAATGTTCGTATATGGATTGTACACTACAATATTATCGTGGATTATTAAACAATAAGCTGTTGTCTGTGCTGGAATATTGGCCCTTGTCTGAAATTCTATGCGAATATCTATAATACTTTTCTTAAGAGTTTCATTCTGATGTGTACAATCAATTACAATCATTGGGGCCCAATCTTTGAACTCAGCATATGATAGCAATGGTGCCGTATCATGAGTTGACCTGTCATGATAAAAGGCCTCTTGAAACCGACAATACATTTCGTATGGAATTGCATATTGGTTCTGTATGAAATTAATGTTAAGATTTTCATATGGATAGCACTCTGAATTTAAAAACACCTTCAAATCGGCTAATTGGCAATGGTCAAATCGGCTTTTATCGGCTGTAATAACATTGTTCCTGTTCGTCTGGAAGGCGACCACGATAAATCTTGGCGTATTGAGCTGTGAACTCGCCTTTACACTCCATATATGCTTGTCGCTTTGAGGCAGGACGGGGTATTCATACAATTCCCATGTCCGGAAATTTAATTGAATATCTTGTTTTTTGTTTATAATTTGCATCAGTTTTAATTTTTCCACATCTGATGCAGTGACGTGTGGAATACGCCATTGAATTTTATTGATATTTATGTTTGAGAGATTGTTAGCGCCATAAAAAACATTCAAATCAGTGTTACTGCGCTGTAAAATCAATTCATGTTTTGCGTTCATAATTATGTTACGGTAGTCTTGCGCAAAACCAAAAATGTGCTTCAATGGGATGAAAAAACAAAAGTTGCATGCACTGGATGCAGTATTAGAGTTTTTATTCCAGCTACTAGTCGCTAAACGATTTGATTCGTTTGGGGTATATGAAAGGTACCCTTTGATGAGCGAAGTTATACCAACATTTTTACAAATATCGAGGGGAAAGCCATTCAATTCATATCGAATTTCATTGAATAGAAAACAGGCTGCATTGTTTGAAAAATTTGGCGCCGCTCTTGCAGCTCCTACCGCACCCTCCGGTATGGTAACTGTTACACTGCCTTCGATGTATATGTAACTTTGGTGCGGCAATACATATAGATCCTGATTCTGGATTACTATATGTATTTCATCGTTATGGTTATAAGAAGTTGTATATGGATTATAAACGTGGTCTTGAAAGCTGGTGATTCTATCGTCATACCCTATTGGGGCACGCAGTGCCAAAATTTCACTATTCATCTTGTCGTTTTATTTTTTACTTATTTTCTAACTTCAAATCCAATTTCGGTTAAAAATTTAATGTTTTCCTTTCGCAATGGTTTAATTTTAGAAGATATTTTCTTTGTTTTTGGTTTGTTAGCCCGCGATTGGGGTGTTGTTGTCACTTCCACTGTTTTCGCACTAATGTCTGTAATTTCAGCACGTTTCTTCGCTTTATAGTTTCTATAATTACTAGTGACGTTGTTGCTCTTATAAATTATCATTTTTTTCACGCTGATTTAATTTATTCTTTTAATATGTAATCGTATAGTGATGGTTTCTCCACGGAAATTAATTAAACGATTATTTTGGTCAACTAAGGACAGATTAAGTGTACATATGTTCTTCACGGTGACAGGGAAGTAAATGACATTTTGCGGCACTTCTATTATCTTATATCCTGGCGGAACTCTGGGTGAAAATTCGTGAATCGTGTGAGATAGTTGATTGTTCAAGTAAGAGCCTGTAATAATATTACACTCTACTCGAATAACACTTATTTTTAAAATGTTGGCCGGAAGGTGCGAAATATGAAGTATATTTTCTTGTAAAACTTCATTGCTTTTAAAACCCAACAGTTGACCAATTGTATTTGGTTTAGAAAAATCAATGGGTTGGCTGCATATGAGTTCGCATTGAAGTGTGTTTTTATTTGCTTCCAATTCAAATATAATATTCTCCGCTTCTAGCGTTCTCTTCAAATATTTCGATAAATGCTCTACTTCATATGATCCAGTGGGTATTTTAATATATGCTAATGGGCGCTTCTGTCTGGCCGGGATAGCTCTTCTTCTCCGCCCCATGTATTGAATAACATTATACTGATTTTCATTTCGTTTTTTATCATTTTTAACAATTTCTGGTGAATTTATTGTTGCTTCATCCGTCGTGCTTTCATCAATATGGCTTCTGTTGTCGTTGTTATCATTTTGTTCTTTTTTAATATTTTCATGGCCATAATAAAATAAATCGTTCGTTTCATCAATATTTGGAATTGAATTGAATGTCTGGAAATCAATCAGGCCACATGCATAATTACCTTCGCTTAAGTCAATCGAAGGGAAATATTCAGCCTGCAGTTGTGATGAATTGCCGGTCAATGTCAATGTTATCGACGGCATGGTTAAAATACGACTAAATGGTTGAATGAAAGGGATTTCAATTTTATTCATTGAATTTCAACAAAAGAATTCATTTTGAATAATTTAAAAAATAAAAAAGTCAAGGGAAAAAAATCTTTTGCAAATTTTTGTATGGTTTTTGGCAGATTGGGCACTTTTCAAGTACCAAAGCACATTTTGCACATGCAAATATATGCCCGCACGCAATAAATACGCAGCTATATTCGTTTTCATAACAAATTCGACACTTTCTTGAATCATGTAATTTTTTCATTCCATTTTTCACGGCACTTTTCATCGCCATCTCTTACACATTTGATGCGTAAAAAAAAAGGGGGAGGGGGTCTATATTTAAATGATAGATTAATTGGTGTTGCCCATCAGTCTAAGTTAAACTTTGTTCACGATTTGATCAGAGAACTGAATTTGAGAAGTGAAAGAAACTGAACTGAGGCGGTCAAAATGGAAGCAGTCGAAAGCATGGATATTGATTTGGAGACTTTAAGTGAGTCTGAAACAGGCAGTGCTGAATACGATGAATTAGAAGAAAAATACATATTCGTAGATGTTATTGGATTCTTCAATCGCCAACATTTTATTTGTAAAGAATTTTCTTTGATTGATGGCGATTACAAGTATCATGCCATCATTAAACCACCATATAGTATGTCTAAGATTCCAATAAATGATCGCCAAATGCTAAATTGGGAAATCAAACATCTTCATGGATTAAAATATGATGATGGTGATGTTTTTCTTTTGGATGTGATTGAAGCGACATATTCCCGCTTCAAAAACAAGAAAATCATAGTGGAGAATGATTATAAAGGAAATGCGCTAAAATACATCTTTCGTAATTGCGGTGAATTTAACTTCCTGAATATCGCAAAAATGGGCTTCGACTTGGATTTACAATGTGATGATTCATATACACCCTGCGGCAAACATGGCGATATACTTGATGGTACGATGTGTGAATGTGCCCTTATCACCACACTTAGATTAAGAGAAATAACTAAAAATAATTCACAACTATTGAAATATTTTACACAATCAACAATAAACCATTAAAAAATATATATAAGCAATGAATGTAAAAGTAATGAGTAGAATTCATGACTAATTTGAATGGAATTTGTATGACTCATCACAGAAAAAATTTAGTGACTAAGTCAAATGGAATTTGTATGACTCATCAGAGAAAAATTTAGTGACTAAGTCAAATGGAATTTGTATGACTCATCAGAGAAAAATTTAGTGACTAAGTCAAATGGATTTTGTATGGCTAAGCCGAATAAAGTACATTGTTTACATAATATTGTTGAAGAAATAAAATCATTTTCTTTATTTTTGAAACGAGTTGTTTAAATTAAAATGTCAGTATATCCTACGACATTACCCAGAATAGTACTATTTTCTGATTTTCTAAAATGGCTACACGACCTGGAATTAAAGTTATTGAAAAGAAAACTGCTTTCAAAAAACGCATACGAGTTTATTCGTATCTAAATATTGATTACATTGATTTGACACCATTTTTTTCCGAATCAAAAGAGATATTTATTCATTATACAAAATGGTTACTGAGAGCGCTAACGCGCGTAAAAGTATACACGATTTTGGAAGCGAAATTCAAACGACCAAAAGTTGCTTCAAACGACGAGTTTGAAGAACAAATTGCAACTTTTTATCTACAAAGTAAGCTCACAGAAGTGAATTTAACAACTAAACTGAAACAATGGTTCAAAACAAATATCATTGATGTTATAATGACCAAAGTTGATGAATTACAAGAAAATGGTTCTGGTTGGACTCTCCATGAGATAATATCTTTAGATGTACACTATAACAAACTGACGGGATTTCGTGGAAGCTCATATTTAAAAGCACCAAAATGGGTGCAGAACAAAAAAGCTATTGTCAATGTTCAAAATAATGACAATGAGTGTTTTCGATGGGCAATACTTTCGGCTTTACATCCGGCCACTAAAGATACAAGCAGACTTTCTAAATATGAACGCTTCAAACATGAGCTGAATTTTGAAGGCATAAAATTTCCAGTTAAACTAAACGATATATCCATTTTTGAACAACAAAACCCCGATATTTCCGTAAACGTATACATTATTCAGAGAGAGTACTCATCTTTTACAGAACGGAGTGAAAATGCTATTGTGCCAGTAAGATTGACTGAACATGTTAAACAGCATCATATCCATTTGTTATTATTATTTGAGTGTTCAGAAAGGGTTGAAGATGAAAGTGATGATGGGTTGGAGTGCTCAAAAAATGTAATTGATATGATTGAGAAATCAACTAACACACACTATGTTTGGATAAAAAATTTAAGTGCACTTATTCAAAAACAAGTTACGAAAAAGAATCGCGCAAAAAAGTATGTTTGCGACCGTTGCCTTCAATATTTTTACAGTGAAGAAAAATTGGATGATCATACACTTCAGTGTGAATCACTAAATAAGACCAAAATTACTATGCCGGACTGGAGAAATTGCTGGATTCGTTTTTCAAATTTTAAGAATACGATTGAAGTTCCATTTATAATTTATGCAGATATCGAATCAATCTTGGTACCAAGAGATAATCCTTTAAACATAGCTGGTAGCAAAACTCCAAAAGGTGCTTTCCAAGAACATATTCCAAATAGTATTGCATACTATTTTCATTCGCGAATCGATCCAAATCTATCGCAATACGAAAGTTTTTATGGGGAGGATTGTATAGATCAGTTCATTCAGAAAATGGAATTTTTAATGCGGAATATAGTGTGGCCAAAAATACATGAAATTAAACCAATGGCATTGACTGAAGAAGAGGAAAACGATTTTAAAGAGGCGTATGAGTGTCATATTTGTAAAAAAGGCTTCAACGATAAATGGAAGCACAGATACAAGAAGGTACGCGACCATTGCCACCTGACGTCAAGGTATCGTGGAGCCGCGCATTCAAAATGTAATCTGCAATTTCAAATATCCAAATCAATTCCAGTGGTTTTTCATAACTTAGATTATGATTCTCATTTTTTGATTGAAAAATTAGCAAACGCTTTCCCCGGTAAAATGACTATAATTCCAAAAAACAGCGAACATTATATTTCATTTTCCAAACAAATGCCAAATTACAATGATAGTGAGAACATGGAAATCGATGATAGCGAAGGAAGCGAGTACGATCCTAAAACTGATTTTGATATGGAAAGCAGTGATGATGAAGGGAGCATAGCTGAAACTGAAAGTGAAGATGATACTGAAAACGGCGAGGAAACTGAAAATGAAAATACTAAATATCGTGAAAAATTGAAATTGAGATTTATTGATTCTTATAGATTTTTGCAATGTTCATTGGCAAAACTGGCCGAGTCTTTGCCAACGAGTTCATTGAAAATAACACGAAGTCAGTGGGCGAATTTGAATGAAGAACATTTTCAATTGCTGACAAAAAAAGGTGTTTATCCATACTCGTATATTGATTCGTGGGAAAAACTTAATGAACCCAAATTGCCAGCAAAAGAACTATTTTATGACGAGCTTAATGATTCTGAAATATCTGATGAGCAATACTCCCATGCGCAAAACGTATGGAATACATTCAATATTCGTACACTGCAAGAATACACTAAGATTTACCTGAAAACTGATGTACTTTTGTTAGCAGATATTTTCGAAAATTTTCGAGATAACTGTATTAAACTGTACGGATTAGATCCGGCCCATTACTATACTCTACCGGGCTATTCATGGGATTGTATGCTAAAGTATACCAATGTTGAAATCGAGCTTCTCACAGATATTGATAAATTGATGTTTGTTGAACGCGGTTTACGCGGCGGTATCAGCCAATGTTCGAACCGCCACTGTGAAGCAAATAACAAATACCTTGGAGCAGACTATGACCCAGAAAAACCATCAAATTACATCATGTACTTTGATGTTAATAATCTTTATGGATGGGCAATGAGCCAAGCGCTTCCAATATCTGATTTTATATGGAATGAAGACAATTATTCTAGTGTTGAAGAAATCGAACAGGAAATTATGAATACGCCGGATGATGCAACATATGGTTCATTTCTGGAAGTGGACTTAGAATATCCTGAGAATTTGCACGATAAGCACAACTGCTATCCCTTTTGCGCAGAACATATGAATGTGGGTGATTCTGCAGAGGAAAGACTAGTCCTAACGCTTCACAATAAAAAAAACTACATTATACACTATCGTATGCTTAAACTTGCTTTGAAGCATGGCTTGAAACTGAAAAAAGTTCACAGAATTTTGGAATTCAAACAATCAAAATGGTTGGAAGACTATATCATGTTGAACACGCATGAACGCGCAAAAAGTAAAACTGAATTTGAAAAAAATCTCTTTAAGCTCATGAATAATGCCGTGTTTGGTAAAACTATGGAGAATATTAGGAAACGTGTGGACATTAAATTAATCAACAAATGGGATGGAAGATATGGAATGAAAATATTAGTCGCTAGACCAAATTTCAAACGTGTCGTTGTGTTTAATGAGAATCTTGTCGCATGTGAACTGCAACGATTAAATGTTTTTATGACAAAACCAGTAATTGTAGGCGCTGCTATATTAGAAATTTCAAAATGTAAAATGTATGAATTTCATTATGATTTCATTCTACAGAAATTCGACTATGAGCATTGTCAAATTCAATACACTGATACTGACTCATTTTTGTATAATTTCATATGTGAAGATGCATATGAATTCATCCGAGAAAACAAAGAAAAATTTGATACCAGCGATTTCCCGCCAAATAATCCATATCACATCCAACAGTTTAACAAAAAGGTCCTTGGAGTGATGAAAGATGAGTACTCTGGAGAAATCATAAAAGAATTTATTGGGTTGCGATCCAAAATGTATGCAATCAAATCGAACAAAATTGATAAAAAGAAAAAGGAAAAAGGAGTTGATAAAAAGGGTAAAGGAGTGAAGAAAAATATATTAGATAAAAAAATTACATTTGAAGATTATAAGCGTTGTATCAATGAACAATGTGAACTAAAAAAAGATCAAGTTACTATAAAATCTTTTTTACATAACGTATATACAGTGAAAAATGAGAAAAAGGTCTTGGATCCATTCGATCAGAAAAGGTTCCGCATACCAAACACTCATAGTACGCTAGCGTGGGGGCATTACAAAATAGGCATGCTTAAAAACACATGAAATAAGCCATTTGGCGGTAGTTATATTTTTAGATTCGTAGTGAACGGACGCAAAATATATTGACTAAGATTATTTTAGCTCTAATCACATTTTAAACTTTAAATACATCGAAATTCAGTAGATTCATGCCTTTTAAGAACCCATTTAAAAAAGAAAAGAAAAAAGACGACCGTGGGTCATCAAAATTTTCGAACATAAAATATGAAAGATTGAGAGAGTCACCATCTCCAACACGCCACACGCAACCCCAAAATTCAACTCCGAAAGATCCACCCCCAGTACCACCTAGACCGCAGAAGAAGAAAGCTGAAGAAAAGAATTTGATAGACTTTGATTAAAAAATAAATTGAAAATGGGCGCTTTAAGTAGCAAAAACAACTTTGTATTTTATAATGATGTAAAAATACATAAATGTAAAGTTATTGGAAGAAAAAAGACGAAAAGTTATTATTATCAGTACCTATCTGGTTTAACTTTGGATTTGGATGTTGTGAACGATGCGCAAAAATACAGAAAAAAAATCGTTTCTATTCCAGCGAACTGTAGCTGTTCAGAGACAACTGTAACATTGCATATTTTTAATCAAATGGCCATTTCCAATCACTATAAACCTAATCAAATCTATGAATACGGAAAAAAGCAAGAGTTGTGCACGAAAAAAGGATTCAATTACTGGCTTGTTGAAATTACACGTTCAATATGGAAAGATGACGCAGAATTTAATTCGTTTATAGAAGGATTGATGCCGGGAACTCTGTTCTATGATGGAAGCTTTATACAAAGAATTGCTGAAAAGATGCAACAAAAGCTTGATTTTGATCATCCACTGATAAAAAGTGAGCCAGAATTTTTGGAAACCTTGAACAAGTTCATCAAGTTAGGTTTAGAATTGAAGACAAATTCTGTGGTTACAAATACCATAACAGTTTGAATTTACGATAGCTGTAGCATAAATATTTTTTAGAATCCGCAAAAGTATTTAAATGGTAAAATTGAAAAGAACAAAAAACATTTTTTATTATTTAATATTTATTAAAATAAAACATTGTGTACAATAAATAAATGATAAAATGCCGCAATACTCTTTTATTTCTTCTCATTTTTGAGTTTACTTCTTCTTCTTCTTTTCCGGTGGTGGCATTCCCCCCCTTTTCACGTAAGCGTCCTTCAGAATGCCTCTAAGCTGATGAATATGCGCCGTCATCTTGTGGTTATCTAATTGATTAAGCGTATTAAACGCCATACTGCATAAACTGCACTTATAACACATCTTTTATCTTTCTATTACTTGGATTTTCTCACGACCGTACAGGTTGATTGCAACTCTCAAAATGATGAGAAGAAGCCCAAGAAAAAGAATTTTATGCACTTAGTAGAAAACACACTTAAATATCAAGCATTCTTACACAAACTATTCTGCACGCACACATGCGGCAAACACACAAGACGGCTCACACGTACACTATACGTGTGACACCAATACAAATATGCGTCAGAAGTAACATTCATTACACTACTACAATCGAACAAAAGTTGTTCGTTTGTGAAGTGATAGGGAAAATCGGACCTCATTATTTTACAGTGTTATGTGTCATGTTGCTACCATGCCTTTAGAGGATGAAAGGTCCTTCAATGCTGAATAGTACACAACCATTTGATTGTCAAAAGTCATCACGGGAATATGGAGACCAAAACTCTGAAACTTATAATCCCAAAACATGGCAAAAAGAAGCCCATCAAACAGTCGACTATTTGACCACCCAAAAGATCGAATTGATGCACAATACTCCGTGTACGAATTATTCGGGACCCCTCTGTCCACCAGAGACCAAAATCAGTTGGATACAATATATTTTTCGTACTTGAAATTAGGTGCATATTCAAAAAAGTGCATTTTTTGGAGTGTCATGTTTAAGCTGCTGTCGTAGCCATACCACAAAACTAAAATTCGTCCTGTTAAGTCAAATGGTCATGAAAAATGTCCAACTTCACGAATATGACAATGGTTTGCATCGGGCAATACTAAAACATACATATTGAAGAAACTTAAATAGTCGCCTACGTATTATCGCATTTCGCCAAAGTCACTGCTCCAAAAATCGGCTCAGATCCAAAAACAAATCTTGAACATTAACCATTTTTTGTTTGAACAAGCGATCAGAAAAAAACCTAAAATAATACAAAGAAAAATAACATACGAGGATTAATTCAGAAAAGAATATTGCAAAGCTCAAATCCTAATCGGATTCCGAACAATGGGAACACATTACAAACTTAGCGAGCTGTTTAGTTTCGATTTGAGTAAAGTAGATTTGTAATTTAATAACATTGACGTTCCCTTTGAAATGAGGGGCACCACCGTCGACTCAAAGAGACTTGAACACTATACATCCTCACAATGATTTAACCTGAATATATTGGTTCGCAACACAGCATATTAACAAAGTGCCGGATCTATAATTCAAATCTTCTTT
>NW_022199165.1:0-7991 GCF_009176525.2 Contarinia nasturtii
AAGAAGTCGCATCGAAGTTGAATACAAATGATGTTTTGATTGTGTCCGGAGACTTTAATCTGTCCAAATTGATTTGGTTTGTTGATGAAAATGAGGACCCAATGTAGCCAGCCCACTATCAATGCAGCCAGTGAAAAAGAGAAGATAGTGCTGGATACTTGCCATGAACTGGGACTTCACCAGATTAACAAGAACTACAACCAAAATGGTCGTATGCTTGATTTAATCTGGACAAATGATGTTGAGTTGTTTCAATGCTCCATGAGCGACTTTCATTTGTTGAATTTTGAAAAGCATCATAATGCTATTAGTATTCGATATAAAGAGCCAGTCATAAAGACAACTGAAACAAGACATACATATCGCGATTACAACAACGAATAAATGAGTCGAGACCAATAGTACGTGGAATTGGCTTAGTCTTCATATAAATACCTTTCGAACTAATATTTTTTCAATTCACAATCAATTTAATTGAACATTACAAAGAAATAAGAAGAAAATATAAACGATGTGCATGCTCAGCTCTCCGAGATTACAGAATAGAGATATAGAAGCAGATAGATGATGTTCCAAAGAAATTTTTCAAGCAAGTGAATTTCAAAAAAGGGAAAAGTGTTCTACCGCATGAGATGACTGATTTGAATGAAAAAGCAAGCGATCAATCAACAATTGCTAGTTTTTTTGCAGAACACTTTGGCACCGCTTACAGCTCTTCAGAAGGTGATCTGCGATATGACAGCTCGGAAACAGAAAAAATACGTGATATATCACAAATATATTTGTGCTGAAATATCAATGATCGAAATAACCGAGGAGCTTGTAGGTCAACATATAAGCATGCTGCCAGATGATCTTGTCTGTGGTCCTGGTGAAATTCCAAACAAATTCATCAAGCATTGTTTGATTTCATTGCATTTCATCTCAACACTGTTAAAGGAATCACTTGAAACTGCTACTGTACCGCAAATATGGAGAACGTCCTTTGTCAGACCAGTTTACAAAAACAGCGATAAAAACAACGTTCAAAATTATCGCGGTGTTGCTTTACGTCAAAAATGCTCGATTTTATCGTCACAGACCATCTCAATCTATATTTGAAGAACATCGTCCACGAAAGTCAACATGGATTCATCAAGAACAGGTCAACGATAACAAATTTAGTAGAATTTACTTCAAAAACGATTATTAACATGGTAAGGAGACACCAAACAGATACCAGCCATTTGGACATAGCCAAGGCCTTTGACTCGGTAAACTTAAATTTACTTATTCAAAAACTTGAAATCATGGGATTGAATGAGCAGCTGTTAAAATGGATCGAATCTTACTTGTCTGGCCGCAGACAAATTGTAAAGATAGCAGATACCAAATCAAGGGTCAAGGATATCCCATTGGCGGTACTTTGTTCATCGTGTTTGTTATTGATCTACCTTTCGTCGTGACCAATTCATGCTTACTTTCATTCGCTGATGATACAAAAATTTCAAAATGTATCACCTCAACAGATGACTGCATTAATCTTCAAAATGACTTGGATCGTGTGGCTGATTATTATGAACGCAATTCATTAAAATTAAATGTCAACAAAACAAAGATCATATCATATCATCGGGGATCACTGCAATATGAATACAAATACAACATAGGCGGCGTTCAAATTGAAAGAGTCTTTGTAATAAGGGACTTGGGACTGTTGCTTGATGTGCAAATGAATTTCTAATCACACATTGAGCATTTAAGCACAGGCTGGCTTATAGTTTTGCGTTTTGCGATATCGTAATAAATTTTTATTACGATAATAATAATTATGTTCTATATCGTTATTAGGATCGGATCCTAATAACATTATTATGATTTTATTAACTTATCATGATAAAGTCATAATAAAGTTATTAGGATTACATCCTAATACTTATTATGTTTTATAATAATATTTATTAGGATTCATCTTAATAAATACCGTGGTCGCTTCACTTGTCTGAGGTAGCGCCATCTGTTGAAAGTTGTTTTTAGCTGAATAACAATATGCTATCAAGTGAACACGGTATTTATTGAGATGAATCCTAATAAATATTAAAAGATATTGGATGTTTTCATGTTCTATACTTTATAGATACAATGCCAATGGTAAGTGCACGCAACCTAATATCTTAATTTCATTTTTTTTCTATTGAATGCATTCTCACCTCAACGATTATTTGTTTCATTTTTTTTCTCTTTGCAAAAGGACAATGCGTGAGCTATGCTTTTTTCGGTGAATTACTCAGAATGATCTTTTGTTCATATTCATACGGATGTTTGTTGAAAACCGTTTTATAGGTTGAGAAATTACAAAAATCTCAACCAGCTATCAATTACTTTATTGCTATTATTTCGGGAACTAAATGGCTTAGTTAAAGAATTCTCTAGAATTTAATGGATTTTTAATTTAAAATTTAATTGCAATTGAAACAAACACAGATATTTTGAATCACGAATACACATTATCAGCACTAAATGATACTTTTTTTTCTTTGTAGCTTTACCGATATAATCATTTACATAATCTACGTTCATACTTAATGGTTCTTGTTAATACATTATTAAATTACATTGAAATCGCTTAAATTAAATAGTGAAAAAAAGTCATCACCTAATCAAAGGTGCCAGTTGCATATTGTATAATTCAATTTATTAATTGCTCATTGGTTTTGTGGTTCAAGATGATTTTTTATTGTGGTCAACCTTCAAAAATGTCATATCAATGAACTGGAAGAAATATAACAACATTATCTGGTAGAACCTTAAAAAAGTGATTAATGGCATCATTCACATACAAGCACTGTACTGCTTGGAATTGAGGAAAACCTTATACTGTTTTATGAAAAAAAAATGATCATTTGAAATTTTATAGAATAAATCTTTATTTAAACATAGAGATTCAAAAGTCAATACATTACAAAAAGTCTTGAGTATCTATGAATAAAACATTTCGATATAAATTTCCGTATTTCGTTAAAAAAAAAAAGAGTCTTACGGGAGTAAGACGAACTTTTTCGCACGGTAGTAGTTGCGTATTTCATTAGGAAAGTCCAAAATAATATTTGTTTGATTTTTCAAGCCATTCAAGCGGCGTAAAGTTCGAGACCAAAAAATATGTTCCAACTTTGGCAACGAAATATTCTTTAATTTAATAGCAGAAGTACTCGCAAAAGGTTTTTTTGAAAAAAGAACATTTGAAAGTTTTCTATTTTCTAACAAAACACTATAAAAAATATGTCTGACGTTAATTTTGCCATGAAAAATATTTTTGAAACACTTTTCATAGCTAAAGTCACAAAAAATTTGGATTTTTGTATGGGAGCCATGTCTGTATTCTACCTAATGGCGTTAAACTTTGCACAGGTTATTTTTTTCACAAAAAACCAGACAAAGTGTTGCGCCCCAAAAGATCAACGTTTGTACTGATTCATGCTCACCATCCGTATACATAGGATCTCTACATTGAAGACCACATCCTTCGATATCTATTGATGTTTAATGAAAATGATCAATTCGCATTTTGAACGACATTGATGAACCATGAATTCAAACATTACCTGGATAGTAATTGATCGCCGAATCACTTGCAACCAATGGTGGAATACACTGACTAGAAATTGGTGTAAATATTATAATAATTGCGAGATAGCTCGGAAAGAAGTCGGTATCGTACAAAACTCGGCATGGTTCAACGGTTGATTGGCACACTTCATACGATGGCAAATAAACATATTCTTTGCCTTTGCTCTTTGTGCATTTAGGCAAATAAACTGCACATAAAAATGGCTAAATAACACGTGGAAGACACAAGTATGTTGTTATCGTACAAAATGTATGAAGAAAGGGATTTCTTAGAAACAAATGTTCTTTATGGTTATGGTTTTAGACATTTTTACCTGAATCACTTCCCAACACTTTGGTACATTTCGCAATGCTTCGAGTTGGTTTAGTTTTTTTATATTCGATTTTTGATTTCCTTCTTCCGATAATTGGCCGCTGGTGTTTATATGGAATTTTACTGCCAAAACATGTATTTGTTTGTATTCGTTCACATTTTGCAGGTCGAAGACAGCGAATTATGTAATTTTGTTCCCGATCATCATGCCATGGTTTGCCACTTATGTCTTTTGTGATATTACTGAGGAAGTCCCGACCATTGATCGGCAACAAATTCAATTGTTCATCATCAGGCTTTTCGACTAGCGATGGCGTTTCACTGAAAACAGAATTCACCACATTCCAACACAAAAATGCCCAAACTACAACGCTCATTACGATCTTGAAATTTTAGAAATATTGGTAGTGCAACTTAAAAATGTCGTATTTGTGTCAACTTCTTATGTATCGCGCTATTTTTTTGACAGTGACAACAAGTGTATCTTAACCCTAAAACCGTCCTTCTGCAATCCACCTTAATCCCGTCTTTGGGGGCACTCAGTGCCCGTAGTGTATTTTGTATGAAAAAATTAAAAAAATTGAAATTTTTTTTTGAATTTTTTCGATATTTCGAGAAATCTTGTGTCTAATCGTTAACTAAAGACATGAATGTGCGCATCGAGTCGGCAGCTACGTTTTGTTTACTGTGCTGACAAAATAAATTAATATTGGCTGAACAAATTTTTACTAAATTGTATCACTTCGTCTTGGGGGCACTCAGTGCCCGTTAGTATATTTTGTATGAAAAAATGGAAATTTTTCAATTTTTTATTTTGAATTTTCTCGATATTTTGAGAAATATTGTGTCATTCCGTAAACTAAAGTTATGAATATACGCAGCAGATCGGCAGCTACGTTTTGTATACTGTGCTGACAAAATAAAATAAATATTGGCTGAACAAATTTTTGCGGTACCGATGAATTCGACCAGTTTCATTTTCAAAATGGCATTTTACACTGTTTGCCTTTAAGTTTTCTCTGATAAATTTATCTGAGTATGGAAATTCACATATAAATGAATAAAAAAATGAATTGAACACGAGACATGTTTGTTGTGTATATGTACAAGTAAATCGAAGCCTTTCAATGCAAAACACAATTTGTTTATAATAAATTATTATTCTTATTTGAATGTCACACGGAACACCGAACAACGTAACAAGTGTATATATGTTTGTATATGAGAACAATCGATTCATTCGTGCACAAACATTTTTTACAATTCAGCAATTTTCCCATACAAAATATATGAAAATATACGTCGGGCACTGAGTGCCCCAAAGACGAATTGACCATCTTTTTTTTGCCGGCCATTTTTTCGAAAACCATGGCGTGAATAGATGCATATTTTATATTTTTGAGTAGGAACAGAGGCCGACAACACGAAAAAAATCGGGGTTTGGTGATGTTTTATGAAAAAAAAATGGTTTAATTTTAGTTTGAAATTTTGCTCGGGCACTGAGTGCCCGATGGACGGTTTTAGGGTTAAATAGCGTCAAAAAAACTATTAAATTCCATCTGTCAAAGTGAATACAAGTTTATACACACAAGTTTTTTATTGCGTTCAAAATGTCGAATTTCGTTCCAACAAAAGATCATTTGCGGGAAGTTTTAATTTGCTTCTTCCGTTTAAAGAAAAATGCAACTGGAGCACATCGTTTACTCACTGAAGCCTATCCTGACTATGCTGTAGATGTTAGAATGTGTCACCGTTGGTTTGCGCGCTTCAAAAGTGGTGATTTCGACACAGAAGACGAAGAACGTCCTGGGCAGCCAAAAAAGTTTGAAGATGAAGAATTGGAGGTATTACTCGATCAAGATTCGTGTCAAACTCAAGAAGAACTTGCAAAATCATTAGGAGTAACTCACCAAACCATTTCAAAACGTTTGAAAGCATTTGGATTCATTCAAAAGCAAGGAAATCGGGTACCACATAAATTGAAACCAAGAGACATTGAAAGACGATTTTGCATGTCCAAAATGCTGCTTGAGCGCCACAAAAAGAAGTCGTTTTTGCATCGAATTGTTACTGGTGATGTTTTCATTCATTACGAAAAACCGAAGCGTAAGAAATCGTATGGGAAGCGCGGTAAACGAGCAAAATCAACGCCCAAGCAAGATATTCATTGTACTAAGGTAATGCTCTGTATTTGGTGGGATCAGAAGGGTGTCCTCTATTATGAGCTGTTAAAACCGGGTGAAACGATCACGGGAGACCTGTATCGAACACAATTGATCCGTTTAAAGAGAACGTTGAACGAAAAACGGCCAGAATATGCGACCAGACATGAGTCAATAATTTTCCATCATGACAACGCTCGGCCTCATAGTACGTGTATTCACAAAACGATTTTCATTCGTAGGAAAATCAACTTTTCAAAGTGCTCCAATGACTCAAATCGATTCATTTTCATCCAATAAACAATTCTAATTTCATTTGAATTTAATCTGACTCGATTTTCATATATTGGATTAAACGGGGAGTTATTCACTCGATGCTCAAGTTTTCGTAACTTATAGCCTCCGTACAGGGCCAGTGACCAGGGCTTTCATATAGGCCACTATGGCTGTTTAAAGAAAGAAAAAATTGAACAATGTTTTATTCTTCTCGCTTTTAAATTTATTTTTTATTTTGAAAAACAGTATCAGAATATTTCATTTTGGTAAAAGAGTTGAATAAAAAAATATAAGAATTGAATTCCTTTTTAAAAATCCATTTGATCGCGATGTTCAATGGCGTTGGAAACAGTAGTGCTGCTGCAATCAAAACAATGATTTTCTGGTGTAAGACGTTCACAACTACCGCATACATTTGGATTGAACAAAAAGGAACTGCTGGTGTTGAATTTTAAACTTGCGGCAAAATCGTTAAATGATGATAAATTTGCACTCAATTGTGCACCAATTGCACCGAAGCAATGATTTTGTGTCAGTGGTACCTGTTGTTGTTCTGCATTAACATGATCAATGCTATAATTACTGCCTGGTGATGATGAAACTGAGATTCTTGATGATAAATGTGAACCAATCGGACGGAATATATTCGGTTTGGGTGCAGTAAACCCTGGATTAAATAGACTACTCATTTTGTACGGAACAGCAAATACTTTTTTTAATCTGAGCTGCTTTCTGGAGAATTTGGTGGAGCAATTTTTGCTTCTAGTTCCCCGAATCGTTTTCTAAAAGAATTTACGGTCTCTTCGTATTTTTGCTGAACTTTTTCTTGTTTTTGCTGAACTTCTTCTTGTTTTTCTATAAGTTTGTTTGCCCACTTTAAGTTTTCTTCCAAACGAGATATTTCTAACCTCGAAAAACGTTGTTTATCATTCAATTGTTGATTTTCGGTTTTCAATTGTTGATTTTCGGTTTTCAATCGTTCAACTTGGTCTTGCAATTGATTAATAGTTTCTTGAACTTGATTATTTTGAATGTGATTGACGCCTGATCCTGAGTAAAAAAAACAATTTTTTCAATAATCTGATTCAAAGCATTGATCATTCAAACAACGGCACATTTTGGGGGGAAAAAAATATTGTTTCAAAAATAAACTTTTACTAACATGATTTGAACTTTTTCTTTTCTAAAAACCTTACGTCTATCTAAACCTATAAAGAGATGGTCAAAATTTACCTAATTTGGGGCGATGAAATTTTTTTTTTAAAACTTCACAGATTTTGGAGATTTTGGGCCAAACTGATTGAATATATATAGATTAGATTAAGACAACATAAAGAAAAAATAAATTAACAAAATACATACCTCTTTTAAATAGACCCATATTTTCTGTATTTTTAAAAAATAGATTGAAAAAGATAAAATAAAAAGTTAATATACAGATTTACATTTTGCAGTAACACATTACAATTGTAACGAAGCATTACAGTATAACACAAACTCCATCTATTGTAAATATATGTTCAACTTAAAGTTGTGTTGAAAAGTCTCAATATTAATGTTAGATTTTTAACAATACAGGTAACACATTGTTATTGTAACAAGACATTACCGGTATTAGCTATTGAAATTGTAAT
>NW_022199166.1:0-5823 GCF_009176525.2 Contarinia nasturtii
AATAAATATTCATTACAAGTTCAATATATGAACTAAGCTATACAATCACGCACTTATTAAGAATACATACAATGCAGTATAGCGGGCAGAAATGACTGAATGTGTTCAAAAAAATGTGCTCGATTTTACCCAATAAAAGTCCAACATTTCAACATTAACACATTTCATTTGTAAAGAATTTTTCTACTCAGGAAATTGAATTCACTTGATTTGACCGAGTAAATTCTTTCTGTTCATCATATGAAATTTGTGATCGTTATACGACAAAACACATGTCAAATATTTGTTGGCTTTGTGACGAATGCGCGACAAGACATTTTTAACATAAGAATGATAACAATAACTAGGAAACTAAAGCATTGAACATTAGATGTTATTCTCCTTTCTCAGATGTGCTTTTAACAATACCATTGGATTCTCGTAATGAAAAAAAATAATTGGATTGTTTCAACGTAAAATAAATTCATTTCATCAGCGAATCCATCGACCTTTCCACTTCGAAAAAATCTAAAAAAATTAAAATCAAAACGTTGAAGTTCTCTTTTAATAGTGGTTTTATTGATCTAGTCATTCTGATTTTGTGTATTAAATTGTCCGCCTAGTGTTTGAATTTTGTCATTTTTGACGGAATGAAGAACTGTTGTCGATTCAGTAAAATTATTTCTATCTAAACACTCAAAATGATAGAATTTCTCCTCTTCATTAGTTACGAATACGGCCCGTTGTCTATAAGTGCCATGACATTGGAGAAAATTAGGACGGGAAGACGACCAATTGAATCGGCCATTGCACCAAAAATTGTTGTTCCGAAAACTGAACCCACAAAAAACATTGACTGACCAATTGTCGATTTCCATGCTGAGTCGCACACCCAATTTAACTATAAAAAATTACATTGAAAAAACGTTTACCAAAATATCAATGACTTACTTCACTGCTCATGCTTTTATACCCATGATCATATTCATAGATCCATCGATCACATGCTCCATCATTTGTATTGTTTGCACCGAAAAAATCAACGGATGAAACATCAGTTTTGTATGGTGTGCATGAAGGATTCGAATAATTTGAATATATTTCGCGTATTTGATCTATTGACTTATTTACGATGTCGTCGTAATAACACCTGAAATTAAACGAAATGACATATATGTAATCGGGGAGTGTTGTTTTTTTTAATTCAACGCTATTCAAAATTTGAGATTTTTCAAGAAATGATATCATATAAAACATATTCGAGATCTTTTGTTTGCACAACGAAAACTCACCAGGGATCAGGCACAAATAGAATTGTTGTTTGTGAAAAGTAATGAATAGATACTAGAACATTGATTATACAAAACATAAGAAGCATTATACATTGATAGGGTTCAAATTCGCCGCATTCGCGTAATATATCTTCTGCGGCAATATCCATTATGGAAATTTTACAAAAAAATATCATACATCTGAATCTGTTAATATTTATTATGCTCAACTATTTCTTTTAAAATTGTTTTTTTCTTATGCATATTTACGATGATAATTATAATGTATTTTTGTGTAAATTAAATAAGTCAGTTGAACATTTCGTGAGCATCTCAACCGCATATGTTATTGAACTGAGAGCAAAAACACGATAAGATATTTGCGTGAATATTTAATTTAGGGCTGGCCTGGTCATTTTTAATTATCTCTGAGGTTTTTTCCAATATGAATTTATCACGTTAAAATTTCAAATTGTAGCCAATGGAAATTATGGATAAGAGATTAGAGATGTTCAAAATTGGAAATAGCCCTATATGTAATTGCAGTAGATTTCAATTTAAGAATATATGATGTAATGAGGCAAAAATTATAAAAATACGGTCGGAGAAATGGACGCTATATAACAAAGAACAGATCAGACATTACAGAGTGTCTCATATAAGTGGGCCACTACTGAGGGTATAAATTTCTTTTTTTTCTTTTGTTAGTATAGTTTTCAAAAATCTACTCCAATAGAAACTCGTAGAAATTTATTTTTCAAATTTCTATGGAAGCAGATTTTTAAAAATTATACCAACAAAAGAAAAAATCGAAATGTATACCCTAAGTAGTGGCCCAATTATATGAGACACCCTGTATATTGAGATATTTTCAGCCAGATGAATCAGCTCAGGCAGATATCGTCAGGCGCTGAAATGGAGTGAAAACAATAAAACTGATTGTAGCAATGTAAGTGTAAGTATAACCATAACAATCACTCCTATTGTTTTCATTCAATTTCAGCTCCTGATGATATCTGGCTGAACTGATTCATCCGGCTGAAATGAACTGATTCATCCGGCTGAAAATATCTCAATATAATGTCTGCAACAGATTGATAAGTTGTTTGAAGCATGCTTTCTGATTATTCATTTTCCGCGTTATATAAAAATAAATTCAGTATTTTTTTGTAAACAATCAAACTCATGGCAGACGTAAATTGAGCATCTATTAGAACTGAATTACTTTGCTATTTTTTAATGTCATCAACCTAGGGGGTAGACACACATTTTTACTATACAAAACTAAACGTATATCAGAATCTACTAAAAGAATATTTGTAAACAAAATATTTGCGTTCAGTGAGAACAATGTTTTCTATTGTTCTCCGTATAAATGTCTTCACACTGGCAATGTGATTTATTTGGCTCAATACTAGAAATACTAGCAGAATATTTGCGTTTTGTTTGTATACTAAAAGAAACTCAATACATATTAAATGAAACTAAACATACTAGAAATTGGTGTCTATCTCCTAGTCATCAACATATTTTATTTGGAAGATTCATTGAAAATTCGAACTTTACATTGTAAAGATGACGTTGTAAATACAAGTTTGTTGCATGAAAGGTAATCCATATCAAATCATTGTAACTCAACTCTGTAACAATCGTTTCATTCTCTATGTATACTTTATCAGATCTAGTAAATTCAGCACAGTCCGACAACTGGTTATGATTATGAGTCATAATTTACGATTAATTGAATGGGTAGGAATAAATATGATCTCGAATTCTTCCTTCAAAAAAATAAATGAGAAACTAGCGTTGAAAATAAATCTGAAACATTACTTAATTAATGTTATTTTGATTAATAATTGTTTAATAGGAAAGAATCAATATGGACATTTTTTCACATTATATTCACATATTCTTCTAGTAGCTTCTTGTATGCTCGGATTTTGTGCAGTAAAATTTCGTGTCTTTCCACTAGTTAAGCAGGACTCATCAATCATTCAGTCTATTCATAAATCGTTCAAGCTATCATACAAATAAAGTACTTTTGATCGTAGATATAATAATGAACATCTGGCAGCGATTTTTTCATGTCTTTCGATTTCTTCGATTATTAATCGAAATATTTGTAGTGAATATTATCTTTTATTATAAAACGAAAAATTAACATATTTAAGATAATAATATGTAATTTTCTCCAAACAAATAAATGCAGCGTTTTCGAACAAATTGATGACAATTGTATTTTTGCAATGACAATGTTAAATTGCATGATTGCATGTAATGTTTGTCGAGACATTGAGTGCAAAAAATTGAAATATTTTGAATAATCACAACGAGCACGTGATTTAGAAAAAAATATAACTGCTTCAAAATCTTTCATCTTATTAGTTGCGAGCAAACAGTCACAACGAGGAGACGTTAAGAATTGAATAAAAAAAATGTCCAGTAAAATTCTATATGGCCTTTTAATTTCAATTTGTTTTTTCACTGCACGCTTCACAAATGGAGCTAACATATTATATTTGTGTGCAGTTCCATCACCTAGCCATCAAATCTGGTATCATGCCGTTCATTTTATTATTATTATTTTTTTAAAGATATTTCAAATATTCTATTCATCATATATTTCAATCAAATGATTTTCCTTCAGGAATAGCGCCTTAGCAGATGGTTTGGCGGCTCGTGGTCATAACATCACTTTCGTTTCGCCCGATTTACATAAAAATCCACCGAAAAATGTGCATTATATTTATTTGGAGGGGGTGTACAATGAGGCTTATCGAGAAATCCAACGGAACATATTCAATGTGTCCGAATTAATGAATCCGTTAATAGAACCGATTAATTTCAATAATGAGTGGTATTGGTCATGCAAAGATCTTCTTGAATAAAAAGGGTTTCAAACACTTTTGCAATATCCAGACGATTTTCACGTTGATTTAGTTATTTATGACTTTACGTGCGGTGGTTGTTTGCTTGCATTTATGCATAAGTTTAAAAATCCGCCATTGGTAACTTCTGCTTTATTTTTTTAAAAGCTGGTTAACTATTTTTATCTACTGGAATTTTCATTGTTATTTTTATAAATTTTCAAGATATCCGTCACTGCATATGGAAACCCTTCTTTGTTAAATTCTGTCATTGGAGCGCATCAGTATTACTCGTATGTGCCTCACTATTATCTGCATTACGAAAATGACATGAATATCTGGCAGCGCTTATATAATTTTGTCGTTCATATCGTTGAGTTATAGTAAGTTTAATGAATAATTTGTGGTCCAGTTTATGATAATTAATTACTATCGAAAATTAGTGATCGTGGTGCGGTTTTTAATCCAAAACTTGATAAGCTTATGAAAGAAAAATTCGGATCAAATTACCCCACCATAACGGAGTTAGAACAACGTACAGCAATTGCTTTTGTGAATACACATCCAAGCTATCAAGTTGCGGCACCATTACCAGAGAATGTTATTGCTGTAGGCGGCTTACATATTCGAGAGACGAAACCATTGCCAAAGGTTTCATATATTTTCTAAAAAAAAATGTTACAAAAGATCCTTACGAAATATTCTTTTAGGACTTGCAAGATTTTATTGCATCATCGAATAAAGGGGCCATTCTTTTTTCACTAGGAACGTTCGTTCGTACGAGTTTGATGGATATTGAAAAACAAAAAATTATTTTGGATGCATTTGAACAACTACCGGACTATCATTTTTTGTGGAAATTTGAGGAACAAACGATCGACATTGAACTACCGAAAAATGTGATAATTCGTCCATGGTTGCCACAGTCAGACATTTTGGCGCATCCAAAAGTCAAGGCCTTCTTTTCACATTGTGGTGAGTCGAATGTAATCAATTGTATGGTATTTTTAATAAAAAAATTTTTTTTTATTAACTGTGCACATTCCACCAAAAAGGTCTCCTCAGTACACAAGAGGCGATTTATAGAGGAGTTCCAATTCTCGGAATTCCAATTGCTTATGATCAAAAGACGGTAAATATTCGAACGAAGTTTATTAAATAACTAAACGAGCTTTATTTTTGATCATTTTCAATTATAGAATTTATTGAAATCCATTCAACTTGGTTTCGCGGAGGGTATTAATTTTCAAACAATGACAACTGAAATCATCAAAGAAAAATTACAACAAATTCTAGAAGATCCAAAATACCTGATAAATATGAAAAAAGTGTCAACGCAATTCAGAGATCAAAAAGAGAAACCGATCGATAGAGCAATTTGGTGGACAGAATGGGTTTTGCGCAATCCAAATGCTGATTTTCTAAAATCGCCTGTACTTAGACTCGGTTTTATTAGCGGAAATTCGTATGATGTGATTGCGATTATAACCATAGTTTTAGCGGCGATTTCATTGCTCGTAGCCAAACTTCTGATTTCATATATTCGACAAGTTGTTTTAAATTGGAATCAAACTTATAATCACACAAAGGTCGAATGAAGTTGGTTCATTTCTTTATAGTAGATTTCGGTGTTTAGAGCAGATATTAGTTTATGTTTTATTTTAAACAAACTTATTAAATAAATCTTATCATGAAGGTTGATAGTG
>NW_022199166.1:5833-11259 GCF_009176525.2 Contarinia nasturtii
AGAATGAAACGATCGACTTGGAGTTACCGAAAAACGTAATAATTCATCCATGGTTGCCACAGTCAGACATACTGGCACATCCGAGAATCAAAGCCTTCATCCCACATTCCGGTAACCCGTGCACAATTTGGATTGAGCATTTATTTGCTATATTCATGTCTTCCATAGGTTTATTAAGTACACATGAAGCGATTTACAAAGGAGTTCCAACCATCGGAATCCCATTTAGCAGCGAAAGGAAAAGAGTAAATGTATCTACAATGAACATCATAAATCATGATGTGAATATTATGGATTTTTATTTTTAATTGTAGAATTTATTGAAATGCATTCGATTGGGGTTCGCTGAAGAGCTAAACTTTCAAACAATGACTACAGAAATTGTCAAGGAAAAGCTAAAACAAGTTCTAAAGAATTCAAAATATTCTGAAAATGCAAAAAAAAGTGTCGCAGCAGTTCAAAGATCAGAAGGAATTGCCACTTGAACGTGCCATCTGGTGGATTGAATGGCTCAAAACATTTAAAGTCACCAAATCTTTCAATCGACTATGTCGTGGGGAATGCGTATGATGTTATTGCGATCATTTCTATCGCTTCGTTCTCGATTATAGTGTTTATAATAAAACTTGTGATCGTAGATATAATATAGTGTTTTTCATTTTTTTCGATTTCATCAATTAAACGATAGAAAGATAACACATATTAGAAATTGTATTTATGAGTTTTGTGAACGCATTTGATGTTGTTGAACAAAGTAGTTGTTAGATTTTTACAAGACAACCTTAGTCAAGTGGTGTCATTTCGCAAGCAGAAGAGAACACACATAAAAAACAAAACTGGTATCAGGAAGGTCAAAATTGTGTCACACAAAACTATATTTATTTGGAAACACGTGAGCTGTTGTCTGAGGTGACATGATATTATGGATTTTCTTCAACTATTTTTGTCACATATGAATTGCACTACATTTGAAACAAACTTTGTGAAACGAATAGAAATTGGTTTGAACTTGTGAACGAGCTTGACATCACTTGATGAGTATTACTTTCGAAAAGCAAAACCATCAAATAATTTGTTTTTATATCGTATAAAAAAGAAATATTTAACAGTCTTGTTAAAATGTTGTTAAAAGTAAGTTCTTTGTTCATTTTAGTGTTGGCAAATGTCAATGCAGCTAATATTTTGATTTTAAGTGCTTTGCCGTCATATTCTCATCACAAGTGGTAAAAATACTTGAAAAAAGTGTATTATTGGAACGTTTCTTTTTACATTTCAAGATTTTCAATTCACCAGGAATAGTGTGATTGGTAGAGCTCTTGGATCACGAAATCATAATGTAACGATTCTATCGCCATATTTTGTAAAAAATCCTCCAAATGGAGTTCAATATTTACATACGGACATTCGTCAAAATGATTTTGAGGAGTATATGAACAAAGCACTCAGAAGAAGAGAAAAATTGTGTACCATCATTGAATTATTCAAGTTGGCTGTGTTAACAAGAAAAATGTGTTTCAGTATGTGAGCAAATTGACTAAATAAATAATGGATTCCTAATGCATCGTTTCATTTTTCTTTAGGTGTATTACAAACCGCAGCCTTTCATCAGCTGTTGGACTATCCGCATGATTCGTTTGATTTGATAATTCATGATTTTACGGGTGGACCGTGTTTGATGCCATTTTTGCATAAGTTTAAAAAGGCTCTTTTAGTAGTAGCGACCCCGTTTTCATATTCAACACTTTTAAGTAGCATTATTGGCGGACATGAACATTATGCATATGTTTCTCACACAGTTCTGGCTTACAATACCACCATGACATTTTGGCAACGTTTTATCAATTTTTCAGTCCTTTTAGCCGAACATTTGTGAGATTTTCTTTTAAACATTTTGTCAAAATTCAGTTATAAGCAATAGGCTTTTTTCTAATTTCAAGTGTTCGGCAATATATCATATTAGATGAGCTAGATATGATTATGCCAAAATATTTTGGCTCCGATTTACCTCCAATCAGCCAATTGGAGAAACGTGCCAAACTCGCTCTGATCAATGCACATCCGATTATTGATAATTTGGGACCAATGTTGCCTACAGTGATTTCGATCGCAGGTATTCACATCGGTGAAGTGAATGATATGCCAATGGTATTTAATTGATATAATAAGGAAATGACAAAGTGTAACCTTTTCTAAAAATTTTACAGGATTTGGAATTATTTTTAAACTCTTCAAAAAAGGGAGCAGTATTGTTTTCACTTGGATCATGCATACGCAGCGACAATGTGCCGATTGACAAATTGAGATTATTTCTTGATGTTTTTAGCGAATTGACCAATTACAACTTTGTGTGGAAGTTTGAAAGTAATTTTACGTCTGAGGACCTTCCAAGTAATGTCCAAATTCTACCATGGATTCCTCAAGCGGACGTCTTGGCTCATCCGAAACTAAAAGCATTCATCACACATGGAGGTAATAAATTGATGTTTTTTTTTGTTGAAAAATGATTTCATTTTTAATTGTAGGCTTACTTAGTTTGTTGGAATCGATTCATCGTGGTGTACCAATGGTGGTTATTCCATTTCTACTGGATCAAAATGCGGTTTGCTTTCTCTCTAGTCTGCACATATGATTTTCATATAAAAGATGTTTTTATTTATTATTTTACAGAATATGAACAAGATGAAAAAGCTTCGCATTGCTGAGAGTCTTGATTTTTATTCGTTGTCATTTAACGGTACCAAAGAAACACTGTTGAAAGTGCTTGAAGATCCAACGTATTCGGCAAATGTGAAGAAATTATCAAATGTTCTCCATGATCAAAGTGAAAAGCCGCTTGATCGAGCTATTTTTTGGATTGAATGGCTCTTACGATATCCAAACATCGATAACATGCAATCACCTGTACAAACGCTTGGCTACATTGTGGGCAATTCATTTGACATTATTGCATTTGTTACGATTGTTTTCGTATGTCACATCATTATTTTAATTGTACTGTTTTATTTCGGATGTAAAAAGTGTGCGCGGCGACATTCCAACAAACAACTTAAAAGTTATAATGAAAAGAAAAAGCAAAGCTAAATAGCATACAAGCTAAAAAAACATATATATTTTTAAAGGCAATTACGGTTCAGATGAAAATCATTTTTTTATATATTGCCTTGGTCAAAGCAAATCTAGTTTTCAACTTATGGCATAACAGTAAAACGGGTTTAATATTCGGAAAACGAAGACCAAATGTTTTAAATTTTAATTTCACTATGTAACTAGATATGTAATGTTTTTTACAAGGTAAAATATTCTCATATATGTGTGATTTCCGGGATCGCTAATTTGAAGAAATATTCTATAAAGTTGAATATTTTTAAGAATTATCATTACACAAAATTGAGTTGTTTGAAAAAGTATTACGACTTTTTCTTAAAAAGTTTGCACATGTTTAGAAAAAAGCGAAAAAAAACTCTTTACTTTCTGTTTGCGTCTAGATTTGAGCTTATCATTCAGTTGAAACGATTTTAATTAAACATCATGATAAGCTCCAATATTTGTATCTTCGTTTTGTTAACCGGAATGATATCATATTCCAGTCAGTTAACAAAGGAATCAAAAGAATTGAACTTTGATAGTCACAAAAGTGCAAAATATTAGATTCAAAGTGACAGTACATCAAAATACGGATTACTCAATATTTCTGAAAAATTCGGACAAATTGGGGTTTATGCACTTATTTATCAAAAAGGCTGTTCTCGCTATGCAAATGACACCAAAGATCTTATAATTAAGGAAATTCGCTCAAAACTATTGAAAAATGGATCAAAACAAGATGTGAACTGGGCAGAATTTTTGGAGGATGGATTCAAAACGATGAATGATGTTCAATGCTAGCAAAGAGTGTGATCCCGTAACAAAATTTGTAATACCTACTGTCGCTGTGATGGATGGACATACTGTAACATATGCAAATTTCTATAATCAACCCGTCATTGAGATTCGAGGAGGTTCACAAATTTTGGAGAAAAAATTTATTCGAACACGCACTGGTGTGTATTATTTCGATTCGAGTGAGGTTTACATGCAGAAAAACCCCGCATGGATTCACCTGAAAACCCACCAGTCAAAGTTGGTGTCGAACCCAAATTTGCAAAAAGTCGCTGAACGAGTTACCCAATGAGTCCACCAGATTCCAAACATGAAGAAGTTTAAAACGCAATATTGTTCAGCCAGCTCCTGGCGATGTCATTTTTTTTTTCAAAATTATTTATCAGTCATTCACATATTGATAACCAAAATTGCTTTGAATACATACGTGATATTGAAACAAACAGTAACGTTGTTTTAATATTTTAAAATTTTTGAATTTTTTCATCGATAAAAGCGTCAATTTTTTTTATATTCAAAATTTTTGCGTGTGATGTATATAAAAAATAAACAACCCAAATAAAAACACTCACAATCTTGCCCGACAGACTTGAATTATTTGCATGAAAAATGTACAAACTTAATCATTTCCACTCAAATGATAATAAAAGACTCATCTCATTAATACAGTGTGTCCATAATATATAGAAATATCACTAAATAGTGTCGATATCTATACTATATCGGTCCACTATATATGAAAGATATTGCCGCACGGCACCGTATCGCACGATCGAAGTCAGTGTAGACGGAAAAAATCACAAATTTCCGTGCGGCAGTAGAATAAACTGTGTGTATGCGTCAACATGTTTGCTGTCCGCACTCACTTCGTTCGTGAGCTACGGTGTCTTGCGGAATATCTTACATATATAGTGCCGGGTAGGAATATCAAAACGTATTTTGTACTGAAATGTCACTTTTGCAAAAAGATTTTTACATCCTACCGCCATCTACTTTCGTATCGATTACTATTCTAATATCAAAACGAAATGAATCCACAAATATGTTTCTAGTGGTTAATTTAATGAATATTATGATTGCCAATCTTTTAAAAAAATGTTTTATTCATAAAAAAATATTAATCGGCAATAAAAAACGTGAATGCATCGTTTTAACAAGTCGAAATATCAAAAGCATTCACTCAATAAAGTTGTGTATTGTGAGAGCCAACTTCAGACAGATTGTATATATGTGACAACTATTTTTCGACATTTGTAAAACCGGCAATTAGGTGTTTGTGTTTCAACTATAAACATTAAACATGCGAAAAGTAATTTTGCTTTTTTTTATTAATCATCATTTTACTGTGACTTTTTTTCTTAATTTTTACATTTTTATTTTTTTGTTTCATTATTGGTTGTTTTTTGTGCTTTACTTTCATTTTTTCCCTGAAATTCAGAAGTGTGGAATGTGCGAAAAATCGTTCATTCGTTTACAAACTTTGCGGGAACACGTCGAAAATGTTCACCAGCCAATGAAGAAAAAATTCAAATGCCCGAATTGCGACA
>NW_022199167.1:0-20772 GCF_009176525.2 Contarinia nasturtii
TGTCTTAAAAATTTGAAATGGAGTAAAATTACCTCCGATTGGTTTGAATGTCAACGAAAGCTTGGTGATATCATTACTTGGAGTTTCTTCGTTGAACTCTGATGATTCATCGGCATTTGGAATTGGCGTGACAAGATCTGGTTTTGACTTTTCTGGCACTTTGGCCTTTTGATTTTCCGAAACGTTGGCCTTTTGATCTTCTGACATTTGAGCAATTCTGTTTTGTTTACTGAAATCGAAAAATCGCAATTTTTATGAATATTTTTATAAAGAAATATCTTCCGAAAAATATTAAAAAATTTCATATTTTTTCTAATTTTATTAAGTCGATCAAAGGACCTACAAGCAATGGATTAAGTTCATAGCGGCTCTCGATTTAGAAAAGACTTTCCGGCTTTAACCGGTGCTTGTACATAAAGAAAATCAACCTGTCATATATAATTTGATACAGTGCAGTTCAACTCTTTGCTCAATTTGGTTCTGAGTCATAAAGTGAAAAAAGTACTTTCAAATCATGAATTCAACAAAAGTGTGCTATTAGAGCCAATGTAGACTGTTTGTCTTGTTTATTATCGCATTGCATCGTTCGTCTCAACCAAAAATAGCTGAATGTATATACAAAAAATCATACTTCATTGAAAGCACTAAGCAAGCATTGAAAAGCACCAATATTGCAGTGACATTATTGACATTGAGCGATGATTTATTAAATGAACGATATGAGATTCATGAAGATATTGAATTTGGTGGGAGAAAATCATGAAAAATAAATCGGGTCGTGAATTACTATACGATATCTTAAACCGTGCTTGGTTCGGCTTGGTTAAACAGTACAATCAAATCAATTTGTGGCACAAACAGTCTACTATGATAAAATCTATCTATGACTCTTGAAACAACAAAAATGGCAATCAAATATACCGTCAATCATTCACAGCCTACTTTATTTGAATGGATCTACATATTTCCGCAGCAAATACGAATTTGAACAAAAATTAACAGTAAAAAACGTACCTAATTTGCCGTTGACTTTTCCGTATTGGAGTTGATACAATCGGTTTGACTTTAGCTTTTTCATTTTCAATATGTTCTTGTGATTGATCATCCGGCTGCTGTGTGTCTGGCTCAGTTTCGGCAATTTGCTGTGGTTCATTTTCGATAATTTGGCACTGTTTTTCTTCGATCGGTTTGATTGTCTTTTGTGTTGCTTTCTTTTTGGCCAATTTCTTGATTTTCTTCTTTATTCTTCGCATGTGAAGCAATGCTCTCTTCTGATGACCATCTCGCAGCAAAATATTCCTAATCGATCCGTCCGAAATTTCCACATTTTTTTTCGGAATATCTTCGACTGGTTCACTCTTTACAGTGATTTCTTCTTCCTCCTCCTCTTCTTCATCTGTCGACACAAAAATCAAAGGCGCAGGCTGAAATTTATAGAGTACTGATTGTCTATCTGTTTGTAAAGTCGTCATAATACTGGCGTCGTCTTGCTTTGGTTCGATCGATTTTCTCGTCATTGTTGCCCGATCATCATCTTCCTCGTCTGACGATATCATAATCACATCCGCTTCAATGTGTGCATTGTCTTCGGTGAAATTGTGCAGTGTTTCACCAACTTCCGTAGCATTTTCGATTGACGATTCGACGCTATGTTGCGCAATTTCATGTTGTTCGTCCTGAATTGTGCTTGTGTTACTCATCACTGTTGGTGAGTCATCGACTTCAGACTCTGAACCGGAATAATAACAAAACTCTAAATCCGCCTCCGGCTCTTGATCAATATTCATTGTATTTTCCTTTTTTTTTTTAATCACACGTAATGCTTATTTTTTCATCGAATTTTTTCAAATTTTTTTTTCTTTATTTTTGCGAAATTCAGCACTTGACAAAGGAATTTCAGTTCCTCACGTGTTGACAGTTCACACAAATGTATCTATATTTGTATGACACATGAAAAGTGATATGAAGTTGAAATTACGTGATGTTCAGGGTTGGCACTTTTTTTGCATTACTCATCTTTATTCTGAAGAAAAAAACATTGAATTTGCAAAACAAAATTGAATTCGAACTGAAATTCGTTATTATTGATTTTTTTTGGCAAATATTAATATTTTAAAATCAGATGTTAGTGAATAGTTTTTTTTTTGATGAATTGAAAGTTGTAAAAATAGAACTATGGAAATAGCAATAAATGGAAGATCACTCATTGTGATTATTATGGAACGAAGAAAAATGAAGGAGGATCCGGGATCTTTTCAAACATCTTGACTATTTTTTAAAATTTTAACGATTTTTCCAGTTTGTTTTTTAATGCTCACATTCAAGAAGCCATTCAATGCGATTTGAATATTTCTATGAACTTGTTATTTTTTATTTCACTATCTGATCACATACTGAATTGCATTGTTGTCTTCAGCTATAGCTTTAGATAGGTAAAATTGTTGAATTGGAGCAAAACTGGAATTTTTTTCGAAAATTTCGTCAACAAAAAAGGTAAAAAAGTAAACAAGCTATTCCGCGATGAAAGAAGTCATAAGGAAACCATAGATTTATTTCCTAAAACCGCCTAAAACGATAAGAAATAAAATTCACATATCTATTGAATATATCGAGAAGAGAGTATGTTATTCAGCGCTTATGGCTGAGTAATGTCTGAATAAAAACATATTCTCCTCTCGATATTTTCAATAGATATAGTTGGCGCTGCATTCTATGCAAACTTGTTTTCCGTTGAAAGTATACGCTTATTACATAGAATGTAGCGCCAACTATACGTGAATTTTATTTTTTTATCATTTTAGGCAGTAATCTTATCGTTTCTTTGAGATATAATTCTGATTATTTAGCCAATATTATCAATTTATTGATTAAATTAATGTTCATGCGAATTTGGTTCAGAGAATATTTTTTTGGAAAAAACTGGTGTGAAGAACAAACATACTACATCTTCAATGGAATAATGTCATTCTACTGTTTTATTGATTATGAATAAAAAAAGAAAAATAGAAAGAGTGGAATTCCATGTAAAGAAAAGCCTTGAAGAAAAAAAACGTTGGTTTTGGTCAAATGTTTGTTGTGGTTAATTCCATAGTTCTTGTTCATGTTAATAACAAAAATATGAGTCATTTCAGGCTCGAATCGACTTAAAAGGAAATTTGTTGATTTTAATTGAGAGACTTCTTTTCTTTTCGTATCTACTTCATTATGAACTCATTTTAATTATTCACATTTCGGCAATCATAAGTTTGAACAATTTACATACGATCTTAAAAAAAAACTTAATTTTGTTCTTGAAATAAAGTTACTCAAAGGAAATGGGCCTAAAACCAATTATTGCTTGAACCATTTTCGATAAATATATTATTTAATTATTTTTAAATAAATAGAAAGAAAAAAAATGACCGATGCTACAATGTCCGTTTAACACTTCATTAATGCTAGCAAATACGCCCTCAAGACAAATACATATTAGTTATGAAGGAGATTTTTTTCAAAAATTGATGATTATACTTTCGTGTCATTTCCTCAGCAGCAAAAAAAATATTTTCAAATTGGTTTTTCCTGGAAATATGAAAAATGACGAAAAATGGATTTTTATTGTGAAAATCTAAATGTACGTATGCAAGATAACAAAAGCGATCCGATTTGACAGCCGTTCGGGGTGAAGTTGACGCGTTCTGTGCAGGGTTGCCTGCTTTGACTGCTTGACATTCATATTGCCCGCGATACATTGCAATAAATAAACATTTTTACATTCTGGTTTGAAGCTTTCAACTGTCAAATGTTGTTTTATTCGCTTTAATGAATTGATCGTCTTTGAATGACGCGAAATATTCACTTTTTATACAATTAAAATTCCATGATCCATTTCAAATCAGTTTTTATTAAATTATATTTTGAAATTGATATAAAAAATACCTTTCTCACACTAGGTGTGTGGAAAAATAAGAACAATAAAATTCCATTAAAAAAAATAAAAATTGCTTATCATTCGATTTGGTTGACACTAAATCACAGCTTCAATTTTCTACATATGATTTGGCTCCGAAATTCCTTCCATAAATTATCAGCGATCCATTCGTCGCATGAATTTTTGAATTAATTCAAACGATCGACTAGGATTCGATAACTGCGATAAAATCTCTTCTATTTTGTTGTCCGTTTTCTTCATTTTTTGATGACGAATGTACTTCAATCAAGCGTATTTGTAGAGAACTCATAGATAATTTGTGCCCAGACGGTGACTCTGCAAATGAGAACCATGAGCAGATGAAAAGAAGTCTTTAAACATATGGAATATGGCATATAAAACCTTGAATTTTTCTATTTAATGACCTTTGATCTCGGTAATTTCCATTACTTCTTCCTGTCAGTGATTCGTTAATTGCTATTGACACTAAGACTTACTTAGAGTAATGTGCTAGCCAGCATTTGCTGGCTAGCAGTGCTAGTGCGATACGCTCGACGCATGGAAGACGCGTGTCTATGTGAAAGAAGCATTCTATATGAAGCGCTATGTACGCTCGTATTTCGATTTATTTTATCTGCTGTACTTCTGTTATGTTCATGATTTTTTTTAAAATGAAAACAGCAATAAAAATAAATCTTGGAATTGAAAGTAAAATCATTTAAAAAAAATCATGAACATAACAGAAGTACAGCGGATAAAATAAATTGAAATACGAGCGTACATAGTGCTTCATATAGAATGCTTCTTTCACATAGACACGCGTCTCTCATGCGTCGAGCGTATCGCACTAGCACTGCTAGCCAGCAAATTCTGGCTAGCACATTACTCTAAGTAAGTCTTAGTGGCAATAGCAATTAACGAATCACTGCTTCCTGTTCAAAAAAAAAAAAATAAATCCTATTAGAAAATCTTATTTCAATTTTAAATAAAAAATTTCAAGCAAAATATATATTACAACGCTTACTTTACATTTTTCGACCTATCTCTTATGTTATAGCAGCATTCAAACTGATTTCCAGCGTTTCGAAAATAAAAAATATCCATACCTATTTTCCTCATTGTTGATGATTTTGTACCAAATTTCAAATGGTGATATGATTTTCATTCTCCTGTTGACTCCAAATTAAAATTAATTAGCGCTTCTTCATAAAAGAATGCCAGTTCCAATTTCACCCCTAGCTCTGCATAAACAATTGTTTTCTCCATGGTTCTTTTTTAGTTGAATTTCGGTAGAAGTAGCTTTTTCTTAAGTAGAATAAGGTCAGTTACCAACTAATACGACCGGCAAAATGCAATAGCTGGATAAAAGAAGACTTTTCGTTTAAAACGACTTGTTTGTATACTGAAATTCCAATACTGGAGAAATGAAACTGGTGATTATTGTCACCGAATTTATTCCAATTAAATTCGTTTACTCACTCTGGTATTATTTGCATGCCAAAAATATCTTTTTCCACCTATAATCTCTCCGACAAAGCAAAAAAAAAACATCCAATTGATTCTATAATAACAAAATTTAGTTTTTACGTTGACATAAGTGATGTTGATTTTGACATTTCATCTGTCATTCTATTCCAATCACTGGAATTATTATTAAAAGGGGAAATTAATACACTGGAAAGAGGAGAATGAACTGTTCCATTGACAATACTGTCATTTAAAAATTTAAATCGCCTTTATTACGTCCAAAAAAATATAAAAACTAACAATATTTCAATGAAAGTTATGCATTTAACCAAACATATGACTCGATCCACTCTAAATAGTGAGAGACTCTTGTATAAACGCCCGGTAGTGCTGTGCCACAACTAATGCCAAATGACACGATGCCCACAACCGTTGATATGGTTGAATTTGATGGAAAGACCTGAAGTGGCCCCCCGCTGTCACCCTGGCAACTATCATTTCGGGCACTTGGATCAAACGCACAATAATGACCGACCGTAAGGTTCTTAAAGCTCGAATAAATTGGCCGTTGATTATGATTCATAATCATGGTGCTGCATTCGGAGAGGGGCATTGACATTAATTGCGTTTTCAGTAGAGTTGACGCCTTTTTGGTTCCTTTGAAAATTAAGTAAAAAGATTAAAAAGACTGATTCCAATTCAATTAATTTGTTGAAACACTTACGTATTGAAGATGTTGTACCCCAGCCGGTCACAAACAGTTTGACATCCGGATGCATGTCATGTGTGTCGGTTTGTAAACATGCCGGAATTACGTGTCTGGTGAAGTCAATTTTCTCCACACGAATCAACGCCAGGTCAGATGATTTGGTTCGTGGTGAATAATCGGGATGTGATATCACCTCCTTAATAAAAGATGCATTTCAAATATTTGAAAATGTTTTTCAAATTATTTACCTCAATAAGTTGATCGACATTTGAAATTTATTATTTACCTCAATAAGTCGATCGACAGCCTCAAGTCCATCGTCTTCAGTCAGTTTTAACTGTTTTAAAGCAGTTTTTCCATCAAATTTCTGGCCATTTTTAAATTATTTTGTATTTTACTCACCTTTCCAAATCGAACCAACACCAGTTTCAATGACGCTTTCACGCAATGTGCTGCTGTCAACACAAATCTGTCCGAGATAAGCGTGCCACCACAATTGAATTCGACCTTGAGTTTTGAGTTCAAATGACCCAATGCAGCCTGTTTTACAAAAGAAATATGCACATGATGTGATAGCAGTTTTGATTGATGATCAGAGCTATTATAGGTTGTGCTGCTCTTTCAGGCACTTGAAATTTTATATATTGAATATAGTTACCATCCATGGGAATTCGTCGGCTTTCGCTTCTTCACCACCCAAAATGCGAGGTTCCAAAATCGGTATACGTTGTGCAAATTTCACATATGAATCGCAAGCTATAAAAAAATGAAACGTAAGTGTTTTTTTTTTTATCTTGATTTTTGTTGAAGTTACCATTTTTTAAGGCTTCATGCGGAGCAGGTACAATGACTGGAGATTCTGTTGGAACGGCGGTTGAGTTAATTTCATTAACAGACGATTCATCGTGAATTTCATCACCAAATCTATTTAAAACTTCAATGACCTTTCTTTGACCTGAAAATCATACAAATACATTGAAAATACATGCCGTTACACAACGAAAAGTGCATGATGAATAGATGAAGAAGGTGATAATGAAGAAGATGAAAAAGAAAGTGGAAGGAATAGAAAGAACGACAAAAAATTAATAATAGACAATACAATAAAAGGAAGGAGAGTAATAACAGCAGCAAATGTTTAGAAAGAAAACAAAAAGAAGAAAAAAAAGAAGACATAATTACCATTTTCCACAGCTACTTCCAACGGCGTTTTTCCCTCGTGGTTACGAACATTTATATTGGCACCATACGTTCGTAACAAATCGGCAATTTTTCTGTTACCTAAAAAACGTTTTTTTACAGTCTTTAGTTTCTTATCGTTAACTTTTCATTCTGGGCACAATGAAAGAGGGGCCAAATGCATATTTTGCATCTGAACTTTATTCAATATAATGATTACCTCTCCTTGCAGCCAAATGAAGACCGGTTTCACCATGAAAATTTTGACAGTTAACAATTGCACCGTTTTTTAACAATGTTTCAACGACTCGTCTATGGCCTAAAAAGTGTAAATTTCAATTTTTAATGGTTTTCGATTTTCAGTTTTCCTTCAATAAGATTGAAATTACCAAAATATACTGCAGTCGTTAAACTGGTGTCACCGTTAGCGTTTCTATGATTAACATTCGCTCCATTCGATATCAATAGATCCACAGCATCTACGTCACCTGAGAGAAATCATGGTTATTCATTCAATGTTTTACCACTTTTAATTTTAATAAATTTCTTTACCACTGTGCGCAGCGGCGATTAATGGACTTTCGTTATTTGCGTTTACATAATTAACATTGGCTCCTCGTCGAATGTATTTCCATATTCTGATTTCTGAACCTAACAAAAGAACACCATTTTCAAAAAAAAATCTAGTAATTTAAAATAAAGCTTACCTTCGGCTGCCGCATCGAATAAATCTTCGTCGAGACTGCTTTTAAGGAAAACAACGCGGAAATTCATTATTCGATTAAAAATCATCAAAAAGATTTTCCAAAATTCTCAAATTCTCACCTTAACTTCGTTACATGATGAATGCGGCGAAAATGACAGAAGTAAAGACAGCGTCGTTGGCGACTGCACCACATCAAGGAAGAACGAAAAAAAGTGTAAAAACATACATGAATTGATGACTAATGAATTAATAACTTACTGAATAAGTGCGCTATCGTTGGAAACGGGATCTGAAAGTTTGAAATCGAATTGATTTGAATTTTGGACAAAAAAACATCGAAAAATGCTTACTTGACGAAACAGCAGAAAATACAAAAGAACTAAGCAATAAAATTGGAACATTGATCGACACCATTTTTAGTGCCGAAATTGAATTTTTCAAATTGAGACTGAGAAAAAGAGTAATTTTTGAACAAATACCGAAAATTTTACGTTAAAAATGAAAAATATTGCACTGAACTGGTGAAAGTCAGATGTTAAATTAAGCAAGAATGTCTCTTTGTTGAGTGTAGCAAACAGAAGTATTGAAGAGATGTCACATTTACCTGTTAGGTTTATAAGTGCATCGAAGCAGACAAGAAAAGGTCATTATATTTTATGGTGGTGTTTTAAAAGTAGGGCGACAAAGTTAAAGCGAGAAAGAGAATTGAAATAGAAGAAAAGGATTTTATAAAGAGACAGAAAATGTTAAAAGTGAAAAAACATTTAACAAACATTGTCTGACTCACCATGCAACCTCTTAATAGTTAAGTGAAACAATATTTTCCGATTTTTTTTTTTTAAATCCCATTACACATTCATAAATATCGATCAATTTAATCTCAGTTACAATAGATATTTAAATCCTGAGTCCATATTTTACCATCTCATTTCCATTAGTTTAATATATACGATAACGATTAGATGAATTTGATTCACTTGGTGACCCGTCAGAATCTTGATCTCTTTGAATGTTTCTGCTTCGGGGAAATATTTCTTGAATTTGTTTTCTTACGTAATGTTTTTGGATCCATATTGTCGAAATGTTGTGAATCAGCCGTTGCAACAGATGTGCCGTTTAATTTAGATTTGGCAATATTTTCCTAAAATACAGAGGTTTTTTTTCATTTTTTCATTGTGTTAATTGAAATTTTCACAAATCAAACCTCTCTGATTTCATCTTGATAATATTCACGGTAATATTCAGCCTATACAATGTTTTCATCAAATAAACGAAAGATTGTTAAATGGAATGTTCGAAATAAATGTAGGAAAATATTTACAATTTTATCAATTGCCTTCATTTTCGCAGGTCGTCCGAGGTGATTCCGTCCCTGTTTGGACAAAAAAACTAATCGTTGGTTTACTTTATCAAAAATTCAAGTGACACGACAACTAGATTTTTAAATTAGTTTCATTCTTAAATCTATTTTTGGTAACGAATCAAAGGTTTAAGAAATTTTCTCTTGATGAGAACTTTTTTTGAAGCAAATAATCTGTGCGTCATACTTGCGTTTTTACGTTGCTTTTTCTCGTTCCCGACTTTTTTCCGTATTGTCGTCTCATTATTGGTATTTACTGGTATACTTTGAATTTTTTTTATTTTGATCTGGCCTTTGGAGTAGTTCACAACTTGTTTGCTCAAATTCTCTAAACTTAATGCTCGAAATGTTGTTTTCAAAATCTAATATTGTTATTCAGTTTTTTTTGACAACAAATCAAACGAAATCTTTAATCGATTTTGATTAAAGTTAACTGGATTTTTCCCATATACTTCATAAATAGCATCAACATTCTCACTTTATGATCAAATGTTCGGTGCATTTTGTTTTTTAATAGGGTCGTGTACTCGTATTTTTGCCATAATTTTGCTTACAAAATTGTTGCTTGCATAACTTAATATTGCTAATTAAGTTTTGTTTTCTGAACATTTCATACAAGGCTTGGCCATTTTTGATCATGTTTGTTCGTTGCCCTAATTTGAAATTTTTTGTTGATTTTCATTCAAAAATGCAAATTATGGATGCAGATACATTGCGGGGAAACAATAAAATTTGAAGATGATGTGTGGTACCGCAATGTATCTACATCCATAATTTGCATTTTTGAATGAAAATCCACACAAAAATGTCAAATTATGGCAACGAAAACTCTAATTTATGGCATCGGAAAAAATACTTTCTCAAAAATGATCAAAAATGGCTACGCCTATTTCATACCCTTGCTTCGAACATTTATATGGTTACACACCTATCGGGCAATACAAGGGACACCGTGAATAAAAAGCATGTTTTTTCCTCGAAAGGCGACTTTTCATCTTCATTCCACTTGTGTTTTTCGAAGAATAGACTTCCAGCTAAATTCTTAAGATAAACGGTGTTTTAAATACTCTTTTTGTTTCAAATTCATGTTCAATCAAAAATTTATCGTATTTCTCAAACAAAAATCATATTCTTTAGTCAAAATTGTTGTTTAAAATATTTTTTCGTAATTCCTCATCGTTTAAATTCGTTTCTATTTCAAAAGCTTTGAAGTTAAGGTAGAAGGACTTTCCGCGTATCGTGTGACACGACAGTCTTTGAAAGCAAACCGATTGAATTTCATTGGAAAATTGGATAAAATTAAAGTGGTTACATGGATCCAAGGAAAGCATGGATCCAAAATATGGGTCCGGGCACCGCGAGAAAGTTTAAACCACACCACAATCGCCACAAAGTTAGTTGGGAAGGATTCGTTGCGAAGAATATCGGAAGAATGGAACACCATATGCAATCTAATACCGTGAGACCATCGACGGAAAAATATTGGTCCAGTAGATTCTTACCTGTTGACACGAATCAGAAGCAATTGGTTCAAGACAAGGGTCATTCTTTTGTACCTTCGTCTGTAGTGAACGAAACAAATAAAAACGTATCATCAAAAATACAAAAGAACCAACATAAAATTATGGATCCGACGAAGTCATGGATCCGAAATATGGGCTCGGGCACTACAAGAAAGTACCCAAAGAATTGTCTCCAGAACACACATCATGCAGTAAAATTTGAACCGACAATGCATAATAATACTGTATCGTCATCGACAGAAAATGGATCTCCATTTATATCAATTTACAGCAACCCACAGACATCAACGGTACAAGACACGGATAATTCGAGTGTCTTTCAAATACCGAAAGAGTCGCTTAAAAATATAACCACGAGGCAACCAGTGTATAAACATTTATCTAGTACGTTTGTGGTGTCCGAGACAACTAAGCTTTCATCATACGAGAGAGATAATGAATCATTCACGGTGCAAGAAGATAGACTTTCAATTGTCATCCAACACCTAATGAATACTACCACAACAGAAAATTGTTCGTCTTGTATGTGTGCATCATCAGACGCTATGGACCTGCGTACCTCAATGGTACAAGATAAGAGTCACTCGAATGTGCATCAAGAAACCCATGTTGTTGAAACTACCCATGCAACGGCCATGGAACTATCATATGATGGTGACAAAATGATTAATAACACAGGTTTTCAACCATTAAAATCGACCAAAATAATAAATTGGCTGACGGATGGGTTGAGAGATGCGGAAGAAGATGCTCAAAAAAAATTGGATGAAATGGATTTATTTATTTTTTCGAATAGTTTACCATGCAATACGCAAACCAAATGCGATCAATTCAACGAAAAATTGGAAGATTCCAAATTTAAAAATGCTACGGTAAGATTCAATATCTTTAAATATTTTGACATAATTTTAATCATTTTTCCATTGACAGATTAAAATTCTTAGTAAAAAGGCTGATGTTTACGGTTGGAATCAACTTTTGGATCCCGCCATAATGGTGAAAGAGTTGGTGCGGGTGGTAATTAATCGCATATTTCTATTGAATTTCACGTGGACTGGAAGATCATGGTCGAAACTTCAATCTAAAATATCGCTTCAGAACTACAAAAATATTCTGGACGTTATTTATAGAGTGGTTGTGAACACTCATAACGAATATTCCAGGGATGAGTTTCAAAAGCACATCAAAAAAGTTCTAACATCCGCATATCAGTGAGTATTTTATTTATTTATTTATTTGATTTTAACGTCTACTTAAAAAAGCCAACGATTCAAATACGTCAAATTTTAATACGTAATTATGTTTTTACGCTTTATTCAATATATACATTTCTATTACAGTCATTTAAAATATAAAAAAAAGCAGCAAATTGCTTACGATGTCATGGCATCAGAACCAAAGTAACAAACGTCACCGTCATCATCCACAAATGCATCTTAAGAAGACTTTGGATCTGGCAAGCCACAAATAAGACGAAATTTTCTGTACGGCTTTTTCAAGCTCCTCCCCATTAATCTTGGTATAAGCCGGTTTAACCCATCGATTACCCATGAAATCAGGCAACATAATACGTAATGAGAAAAATAAATGACAAGTTTGAATATATTTAAATAAAGAGCTTACTGTGGTTTTTTTCGTATTTTTATCATGATTTTTTCTTTATTTTTCAATGAATATCATCATGGTGTTTGATACACCATTAGAACGGTATTTATGAGTAGATTCGAATGGAAAAGTTTGCCAAGTTAATTTTTCAGAATCGAATTTGGTGTCACGAATGTGAAGAAGTCGAATTTTTTTTTAATTTATGAAAAGTTCTACCACAGATAAATCGGCAAACAGGGTGGTGACTTTTGATACACCGTTGGAAAGATATTGGATTCTACATTCTATTGATTTTACAGTTAAGAATGTATCATCAAATCCATGGATTTTCTGAAATGCTTTTGGTGATATGATCAAGGGAAAACCGAAATTTTCATCATCATTTTGAAAAGTAATTTTCTATCGAATAAAAAAAATATATAATGTTTTGATGTTTTTCATCATTAGAAAGGTAATTAAGAGTAGAATCCAACGATATGTAGAATTGTAGATATTTTTAGGCTTTTGCAAAATTCTGCACTCACATACACACAGAGCCAGAGTCAGTGTGCTTCTGTGTATTAGTGTGTTATTTGAAATAACTTATTTCGCTAGAGCCTACCGAGATACAGTCTCCTTTCTTCGAATATAAAATATAATTAAATTGTAAATATGCTACAAAATTTAGTTAGTTTATTCTGTGTAATTCACATAATTTTGTAGTTTTGTATAGCCTACTCGACTTGATGACCATAGCTGTTAATTTCTCATAGTAGTGCGCGCACACAGTTTCCTTTCCAACGCACTATGTGCGACGCACACATTGAAAATACAAGAGTCATATGTGTCCAAAAAAGGCATTCACAAATGCATACTGCAAAAAAATGATGAAAACATATAAGCTGTGAAAGCAGTACCGACACTGTGAATAAAAAGGGACGATTTTTGTAGATCTTTTCATTCTATTTATATTTTGCAAAGAAGCAATACGTCTTACGTTAAATTCTCACGATAAACAGTGTTAACGAATTTTTGAACATTTTCTCCAAGTTCAGTTTGATTTCAGTTTAGATTTTTCAGCAAAAAAAAACTTAATTTTAAATCAAAACTCTAAAGTTCTATTTTTCGCATATTTTTTTGTGTTTACGGTGTCAATTTTAGTGAAACGAATTCTGAAATTATTTCATTCCATAGCCAGATCAGATAAAATCAAATTTTTGCTGTTTTCCACCAATTTTTTCGTGCGCCATATTTACTGTTCGACAACAACTTTTTTTTAACTCAATATTTTTGTAAAATCGCAAAAAATGAAAGCTCCTTCAAAATTCGAGTTGAAAAGTCAACAGAATTACATAGATCCAAAAACAGCATGGATCCGAAATATACGCATGGGTCCCTGGACAAGAAAGTATAAAAATCGCCCGAATCGGAATACAAACCACGGTTCATCCGGTACATTTGTTTCGGCTAATACAATTCAGCAGCCATCATTGCAAGACAAGAGTCATTCATTTGTCTTTAAACAACCCAGAGTACCGAAACAACCGGTTAAAAATACCAGCACGATGCAAGCGGTTGAAAAATGTCCATCTGGTACGTTTTCAGCGGGCAATTCAAGTGAACGTTCATACGCCACACCTTCTATGGTGCCAGAGAAAAATGTGTCGAATACCTCCCAACAACAGAGTCGATGTATGAACATCAACACAACCGAAAAATGGTCATCCAGTATGTTTGCGTCAGATGATATCATATTTATGGATGTGCGCACATTAAAGGCACAAAATGATAATAATCATTTGGATGTGGCCGAAAAAAGCGATGTTGGAGATATCGATACAACGGTCATCGAAATATTATCTGATGATGATAGTTTGATTGAAGACATAACATTTGGCAACAATGGTGTTCAACCATTAGAATCGACCGAAATAATTAATTTGGATGAAACAGTAGAGGAGACTTTACTCGAACCTGTGATCAAAACGTCAACAGCTTACACATTCTCAGAGCTATCACCAGATGTCTCTGTAGGAGAAATTACAGAAATTGAAAAAAATACCATAGAAGCATCAAACACTTGTTTACGCATCGAAAAAGCGGTCAATGAATTACAGAATTTAAACTTGGCAAGCAGTAAGTAACAAAATCTCATGAATATTTTCTTTTATTCGATAATATTTTTTCACCAGAATTTTTTTACTAAATGTTATATGAACCATTCAATTTTAGAGCCAAAGAAAATGTTGCAAACAAATTCAACATTATTGCCAACGAATTTACAATTTACCGGCCAGAAAAATATGAAGAAACCACAAGCAATGCCATTAGTCAAAGAAATGCCGTCAACATCGACGGATGACATCATTTTGATGGTATGCATGCGCCAATCGGACGTTAATCGCCTTATGAAAAAAGGACAAATTAAATTAGAGAATGGACAAGTTCACTATATCGAACCAAATACCAATTGAACGACATCGATTTATTAATTACAACATCGATTAATTAGTAATGGATAAATAATGAGAAATAAAATCTATGGATGAATAAAGAGTAAGACGAATATTTCACAAAAAAATTATTGGATTTTTTAAACTCCTCAAGCGATATCACATATTTTGACTCATTCTCAAAAAAATTGGTTCTGCATCGAATTTTTTAAATTTTTATACTAGAGCATTCGTAAGTCTAACTTTTCCGCAGTGTTTCCAAATTACCGATAACGAATATTTGTTTTTCGAAAGATATTGAACATGTGCTGTGTACTCGTACTGGTAGTACCTTAGTTTTCTTAGAAATTTTTGTCCATCAACCAAAGTCGCTCAAAATCTAATGATTTCTATTCATCGCGATTTCGCGTATCATCCTGTACAGTCAGATTTTAAATAACTTTTCTGGGGGGTGAGATAATCGATGGATAAATTTTGCGTACGGCGGACAACGTACGACGTACCACGTGGAACGAACCCACAACAAACATGCTCAAAACGGCTTGATTCGGGTTCTCTGGGCTCGAAAACGTCCAGAAAACATGTTTTTGAGATGTCGTAAATTTTGATCCATTGCAATACTTTCCCCTTACACACTGGGTGTGTGCGGAAAAGTAAAAGGATGTAAATAATCTGGTGTCGGTTATGATTGAAAAATGAAAAACAAGTTCAATGGTCATCATTCGCAAATACATTTTTTCTACCCCAAAAATGATAAGACGCAAGCGAAACATTCCAATCAATATTATTTTTGATGGAACACAAAATTAATTCTTTTTCACACCGAAAAAGAAAGATCTACGAAAATACAATCCGCTGTAAATAATTAATTCCGATCTCTAATTTACCAGATCAAAGCAATGAATTGTGGCTCGAATCAAAGAGGAACATGATTAGTTAAAAATCATATATATAAAAGAGATTTTAGTTATTATTTAACAGCATATACGTTTGTAGTCATATTTTAATTAAAACTTTTAATCCTTTGAACTTTTATTTAGAACACATTTATTTTTAAAAAAATAACAAAAGACAATTATTCCATTTCTTTTCGAAGATTATGGCTCTTTATTTATTTATATATTTGCATGTTAAGATTCATAATAAATATGGCAGAGAAGTTAAAAATTTGGCGGTAAATCGGAGTCTTTATCTACACAACAAAATTAGGATTTTACTTTTCCGCACACCTAGTGTAGGAAAGGTATTGTATTAGGCCAAAAAATTAAAGTCACCCAAAACATGTTTTCTATGCATATTTAATGTAGAAAACACGATTGGAGATGATTTTGGGGCATATTAATGTGCGTCGCTGTGTGTGATGTGTCCTGTGTCCTGTGACCTGTGTCCTGTGTCCTGTGTCCTGTGGCGTGTTGCCAAAATTTGTTACCGCGATAAGTCTTCTTCCAAAAACTCAATTCAAATTCTGACTTTGCAGGATGATTTGGGACTACTAGGAGACGTGCTGATTAGTTTTTGAGCAATATCTGTTGACCGGTGTAATTTTTTTTGGTCCGAATGGAGTACCCACATTATGCATACATTTTTTAACAATTTTTCAACCATTTTGGTGACACGATGGTTTCGTGCTCAGACATGAAATTCAAAATCTGACTTTACGGGATGATTGGGCATTACAAGGAAGAGATCTGGTCAAATTTTCAACGACATTTATTGATCGGTGTAAAACTTAGACTGTGAAGAGGCACTTATGAGAAAAATGCCTTAAAATGATATTCTTTCAATTTGAACGCTGAAAGAATGTGTATTATTAATTAATTAAAATTAATAATGTCTCTTTATTTATTTTTATATAAGAATACTTATTTCACTCGGTATCTTATCATCAATGTTTTTAGCATTCATTCACATCAGCGCCATGATCAATCAATAAGTTCTTCGTTGCCTGAAAAGTGAATAATAAAATCGGTTTAAGCTTGATTATTCTAGTATCTGCCTTTGAGATGAAAGTGACTTTACATCTACTATAAGCTTTCGAACATTCTCTTCTTCGAATTTATTGTAGCAATAATTTGGAGTTTCTCCTTTTTTCCTTTCTCTAGAATATTAAATGAAACAGTTTCGATTAAAAAATGTCTCTATCAAATAATAATTTAAAATAAAACATTACCATTATCCATTTCACGTGGTATTTTATTATTTTCGTCTTTTGCATTTTCATCTGCTTTATTAGCAATCAAGACCTCTTGCACTTCTTTATTGCCTAAACAGTGAAAAGAAATTCTATATTGGAAATTCTCAATGTTTATTTTGAAATGTTTTTAATTACCAAAAAAGTAAGCAGAATGCAGAGGCGTCATCATACCTTCACCTGTAGCATTGACATTAGCTCCTTCTGTAATCAGATATTCAGCTAATTCCTTTGTACCTGAAACATTAATCAAATGATTTTAATACTTTGCCGCATTGATCATAATATTAATTATTTAAAAATAAAGAGTCTTACGGGAGTAAGACGAACTTTTCCATACGGTGGTAGTTGCGTATTTCATTAAGCAAGTTCAAAATAATATTTGTTCGAATTTTCAAGCCTTTCAAGCGGCGTAAAGTTCGAGACCAAAAAATATGTTCAAACCTTGGCATCGAAATATTCTTTAATTTAATAGCAGAAGATTTTTCACACTTTCATGATGAACTCATATGTATGACATTTGAAAGTATTCTATTCCCTAACATAACAATATAATAAAAAATATGTCTGACGTTAATTTTACCATAGAAATTATTTTTGAAACACTTTTCATAACAAAAGTCACAAAAAATTTGGATTTTTGTATGGGAGCCATGTCTGTATTCTACCTAATGGCGTTAAACTTTGCACAGGGTATTTTTTTCACAAAAAAATAACATTCGGAGGGTTTGGAGAAATTTCAACCAAAATGAAGAGTACCTCCCATACAAAATATTCGTTTTTGAGCCAAAAATTGAATATTCCGTATGACAGGTACCCCTAATTTTGATTGAAAACTCTTCAAACTTTCAGAATGTAAGGTAGCATATAGGCATGGATCCCATACAAAAATTCATTTTTTTTGTGATTTTTTCAAGGAAACTGTATTAAAAATTGACTGTATCTCAAAACTAACATCATATTCGGTTTTCTCGTGCCAAAAAACCCCCCAATACATATTTATGAGTGTTTAAGTCTACATTAAGTATGACTTTTGGACGAAAATTGGACTCTTTTTCATAGGTATCACTCCAGGCATGACATTTTTTTCCATCAACCAAATTCGCTCAAAATCTAATGATTTCTATTCCTCGGGACCCCCAATCATCCCGTAAAGTCAGATTTTGAATTAAGTTTCTACGATGAGCGCAATCTTGCTAACAAATTTTGCGTACGACGTACGACGTACAGATTAACATAAACCATGCTCAAAACGGCTTGATTCGGGTTCTCTGACCTCAGGAACGTTCAGAAAACATGTTTTTGAGATGTCGTAAATTTTGACCCATTGCAATTCTTCCCCCTTACACACTAGATGTGTGCGGAAAAGTAATAAAAATGAATAATTACCAAGAACAGCTACGAAATGTAAAGGTGTAAAATTCATTTCGTTTTTTGCATTAACGTCCGCTCCATGTGCAATTAGACTTTTACAAGTGTTCAAATTGCCTGAAATGTTGATTAAACAGACAAAGTATTTGAATTTCATTTTTATTATTCAAAAATTGGAAATTATACCATTCCAGGCAGCCATATGTAAAGGTGTTAACATTAGTTCACCATTGGCAGTTATATTCGCTCCGCGTGCAATTAAATATTCAACAATCTCGTTTGAGCCTGAAATATTGAGCGGATAAACAGTTAATAGCTTAAATCAACTAAAATCAATTCTAGTTTCTGAACATATAAGCAAATACCATAGACAGCGGCTATATCGAGTGGTATGACCTTTTCGTAGTCTTCAGCATTCACGTTCATTCCATTGGCAACTAGGATTTTGCATATTTCCAAATTATCTGAACATTAATAAATTGACACTGATTAGCTGACGTGCGCAGATAAGAAAATATTAATTCAAAATTGTGCCAAATTACCGAACATTGTTGCTATATGAAGTAGAGTTTCGTTTTTGTCGTTTACATAATTTACATCACCTCCATGTTCGATGAGAATTTTAACTATCTCCGTTTGACCTGCAAAATATATATAATTCATCTGAATAAATACTTTTCTATTCAATTCACAATTGAAAAATACTTTTAGCAACGGCCAATTGGAGTGGTGTGACCGGAGAAGGTTCAAACTCATTCACTTTTTTTTCACCAAATTCATTCACATTTGCACCATTATCGATTAGAAAGGTGACTACGTCTACTCTGCCTAGATTTAATGAACGGAAATAATTTAAATTTAAAGATCAAAAATCGTTGTGAATATATGAAATGATTCAATGAAAGGAATATTCATTGTCTTCAACTAACCTGATTTAATGGCCTTGTAAAGATATTCACTGCCATCAGTAGCGTTGATATTGTCTGAGAAAATGATTGAAAACGTTGACATAATTCATATCAGATTTGTTACTAGGGATATTAAAGTTTCACTATTTTTTTTTGTCTTCACATAAAATTACCTTGTACACTCGCGACGACGAGAAAAACGATCACAAATAAAAATTTCATCATCTTATTTGGTTGGATTAAACACTTTGTGGGATTTATTAACAAGTTAATCCAATAAATTTAATCGCGGACACTATTCTTATAATGAAAGCGGCAATCGAAATGTGAAATTACCGAAAGTATCTTCCAATTAGAATGATTACTTGTTGCGTTTAACCTCCATATTTATAGCAAAGACACAAGGTCAAATGATGGTGAATAAACATATAGTTGATACTGATTAAAAACTTCAATTTCAATATAGTGGTCTGATTTTTAAATTTATGTCAAAACAACCAATTAGATTTGACCACATTTGCTACAGCAAGCCAATTGCTTAGAAATGTTTAAAAAGTGATAAGAAATTTTACTTCTGTGTGCGGAAGAGTAAAAATCTAGGTAAAAATTAAGAATGTTGTTGGTATAACTCCTTTCAAGACGAAATTTGTATTTACCCTGAACACTTATATCAAAAACACTTAAAATGAAAGAAACGACTACAATTATAAATCTCATCACAAAATTCATCTATAAGAAAAATAAAATATTCCAATCAAATTGCATGAAAATAAAACGACTCTCACAGTGAATTGATAATAAAATGATCATTTATTCCGTTTACCATTCAAATGTATAGCCAACGTTTGAATAACATATTAAAATGATGTAAATAATTTGATTCCGGTTAAGATTAAAAATTGAAAAACAAGTTCAATGGTCATCATTCGCAAATACATTTTGTCTACCCCAAAAATGATAAGACGCAAGTGAAAAATTCCAATCATTATTATTTTTGTTTGGAAACAAAATTAATTTCATTTCACACCGAAGAAAAAGATCTACCAAAATAGAATCCGCTGTAAATAATTAATTACGATCTCTAATTTAGCAGATCAAAGCAATGAATTGTGGCTCGAATTAAGGAGCAACAGAATTATTTTCAAATCAAGTTTATAAAAGAGATCTTAGTTACACAAGTTCAGTGGCCATCATTCGCGCACACATTTTTTCTACTTCAAAAAAAAAAAAAATAATAATAAAAAGTCTTACGGGAGTAAGACGATTTTTTCCGCACTGTGGTAGTTGCATATTTTATTAAGAAAGTTCAAAATAATATTTGTTCGATTTTTCAAGCCTTTCAAGCGTCGTAAAGTTCGAAACCAAAAAATATGTTTCAACTTTGGCAACGAAATATTTTTTAATTTAATAG